>NC_090740.1:13490082-13495082 GCF_036898095.1 Palaemon carinicauda | reverse complement strand
TCATCTAAGGCACCGGGGGAAGCAGCAGGGCCTACCGGAACTATGTCACAATCACTCGCCATTCATTCCTATTTCTAGCCTCTCTTGCCTCTCTCACATCTATCCTACTATCACCCAGAGCTTTCGTCACTCCATCCATCCACCCAAACCTTGGCCTTCCTCTAGTACTTCTCCCATCAACTCTTGCAATCATCACCTTCTTTAGCAGACAACCATTTTCCATTCTCTCAACATGGCCAAACCACCTCAACACATTCATATCCACTCTAGCTGCTAACTCATTTCTTACACCCGTTCTCACCCTCACTACTTCGTTCCTAACCCTATCTATTCGAGAAACACCAGCCATACTCCTTAGACACTTCATCTCAAACACATTCAATTTCTGTCTCTCCATCACTTTCATTCCCCACAACTCCGATCCATACATCACAGTTGGTACAATCACTTTTTCATATAGAACTCTCTTTACATCCATGCTCAACCCTCTATTTTTTACTACTCCCTTAACTGCCCCCAACATTTTGCAACCTTCATTCCCTCTCTGACGTACATCTGCTTCCACTTCACCATTTGCTGCAACAACAGACCCCAAGTACTTAAACTGATCCACCTCCTGAAGTAACTCTCCATTTAACATGACATTCAACCTTGCACCAACTTCCCTTCTCGTACATCTCATAACCTTACTCTTATCCGCATTAACTCTCAACTTGCTTTTCTCACACACCCTTCCAAATTCTGTCACTAGTCGGTCAAGCTTCTCTTCTGTGTCTGCAACCAGTACAGTATCATCCGCAAACCACAACTGATTTACCTCCCATTCATGGTCATTCTCGTCTACCAGTTTTAATCCTTGTCCAAGCACTCGAGCATTCACCTCTCTCACCACTCCATCAACATACAAGTTAAACAAACACATCCCTGTTTCAGCCCCACTCTCACCGGAAACCAATCACTCACTTCATTTCCTATTCTAACACATGCTTTACTACCTTTGTAGAAACTTTTCACTGCTTGCAACAACCTTCCACCAACTCCATATAACCTCATCACATTTCACATTGCTTCCCTATCAACTCTATCATACGCTTTCTCCAGATCCATAAACGCAACATACACCTCCTTACCTTTTGCTAAATATTTCTCGAATATCTGCCTAACTGTAAAAATCTGATTCATACAACCCCTACCTCTCTTAAAATCACCCTGTACTTCTAAGATTGCATTCTCTGTTATATATATATATATATATATATATATATATATATATATATATATATATATATATATATATATATATATATATATATAAATTATTTATATATATATATATATATATATATATATATATATATATATATATATATATACATATATATATATACATATATATATATATATATATATATATATATATATATATATATATATATATATATATATGTATATATACTATAGAGCAATACGCAGAATATTAATCAACTTTTCTATATTGAACTCAGATTTGAGTTCTACCCATTTATGACTACCAGAAAAATTATTTTAACTCAAATATATATATATATATATATAAATTATTTAGATGACAATATTTTTATCATATGACTTGCAGAAATATAGCTCATATAAATCAATACTACTCAAAGTTCCAGTTTTGTTAATTAGTGTTTTCCTAAACTGAAGGTTCTAAGTAAACTTGGAAGCTGATGCAATGTAAGTAATTCTGTAGCCTAAAGATGTATATTCAAAATACAGACATTCTTTGATATATTGACCGCTCTATATCTATTTACTTCTAGCCAGTATTGTATCTATCACTCACCTCATTTTGATAATGTTTTTATTTTATGTATAACTATAATCGCCTCAAAATTGTAAAGTATGTGACTCTTGATGCAAGTTTATTTTTATTTATTATTAAATACGAAAAGTATTGCAATATCTTTCAGCATCTATATTACACTTGTAAACTTGAATATTATTTAGCAATGTGTTAGCAATAAACCATTCAAAAGCTAAATCAGAGAACTAATAATAGCAAAAACCATTATATATTCATAAAGTTTCAATACACTTACACTCACAGTCACATATACACACATGCACACACACACACACCCACACATCCACACACACATATATATATATATATATATATATATATATATATATATATATATATATATATATATATATATATATATATATATATATATATATATACATATATATATATATGTATATATATATATATATATATATATATACATATATATTTATATATGTATATATACATATACATGTATATACACACACACACACACACACACATATATATATATATATATATATATATATATATATATATATATATATATATATATATATATATGTTTATGTATGATTTTGTTTGTTTATGAGTTTCTCTTTGTTTTTTACAAGGTGCTCATAGACAGAGAGAGAGAGAGAGAGAGAGAGAGAGAGAGAGAGAGAGAGAGAGAGAGAGAGAGAGAGAGGAGGGGGGGGGGGGTTGGCAGTGGGTCGTGCGTTCACTAACAGAAAATTAACTATCATTAACCCTTGCAACAACGTACAAAAAAACAGCATGTAACATAGCTTTTCTCTGAAAGAGCAAAGCTAATAAAAAAGATTAATTCACGTTTTATATTCAATGTGGAGATGCATGTATTCTCTTTAGGGCCATTTAAAAACATTAAGGGCAGCGGAAATAAAAAATATTGCCTGATTCGTCACGCTGTCCATGATATATTTTCGTATATTGGACTCGTCTCATTCCCTTCATTATCCTAATCTGGGTTTAATACTAGATACGTTATCAAAACGATTTACTGACCAAATATTTTAGAGCGAAATAGAACCGGAGTTAATTTATATTTTAAATTCATTGGATTTTTTTATATATTATAATGTTAGGTGGTATATATTAGCAATGCATATTTGACAACGGTGATATATGCGGATGAGCAACTTGGTGGAGTAATGAGAACTTTGGGTGTGGAGTAAACGCCCACCTAAATCTCGATGAAGTCACTGGCATCAGGGTGACGGATTGGGTTTAAGGTGATTGCAAAAATGTCTCTTCTGGTTCTACTCATAATGCCTGGCGGTTGATCTTAATGGAATTAGTATGGACCGGCAGGGGTCACTTCCTTAGTGAGATATGCACTGCGTATTATAAGGAGCTGTCTATCATTTGATGAATCTAGCCAATGAATCCTCCTGAGCACCTTAATGCGTTAATAGTCGTAGGAGGAATAATGAGACTTGGTAAAAAGAAAAAAAAAAGATCAACTGTGGAAAGATTTACAATCTTATAGACAAGAATATATATGATCAAAAACTCTATCCGGTTCTTTCAAAGTATTAAGCAAACAGGCGTAAAAATCGTACTCCTTTTATCAAGCAAAATATTATCAAAAAAAGTAGAGGGACACTCAAAAACCATTATAATCCTCTGGAATCATAATGACCTTGACCATTTAATGTTAGTAATCCCGATCGTAATAATAGTTTTATTGATGGTGATAAAAGATTAATCCCTTCGATTCTTATCTTGGGAAAATAACTCTCTAAAAGTATTTCTCTTTTCCTAAAGAAAGAGTTTTTTTTTATATCAATTTGCATGATGGATAAGCTCGTAATAGAAATCAGATCTCAAATCTGATTTTTCGAATTCGTTTTCAATTATCAGTTTATCACCTGTCACGATACGATGGATACTCAACCCCATGTCTTGGTCGATTTTTTTTTTGTCTTTATTCAATTTCGTTATTTCTATGTAGCAGTAGTTAATTTTATGTAGGTATATTTCTTCAGAAAATCTATGAATGTATACATACACAGACGCACCGATATATATATATATATATATATATATATATATATATATATATATATATATATATATATATATATATATATTCTGTATATATATATATATATATATATATATATATATATATATATAGGCCTATACATACACATGTATATATATATGTATATATATATATATATATATATATATATATATATATATATATATATATATATATATATGTGTGTGTGTATATATATATATATATATATATATATATATATATATATATAAATACTGTATATGTATATATATATATATATATATATATATATATATATATATATATATATATATATATATATATATATATATATTATATTATATTATAAATTTTGTCATTATTATTATTATCATTATTATTATTATTATTATTATTATTATTATTATTATTATTATTATTGTTTTGTTTATTATTAAAATGATGATGGAAAATCTTTAATTACAAGCTAACACAAGAACTAATCCCGTCATATGACAAATATTACTTTTAAACAGTAGCAGAGTATGTTCACTAAGAACAAAAAAAAGTAATTAACTCGAGAGTAGATTAAAACTCTCAGTTCATCCGGTACATTCTATATGCTTAGTAGTCGAGGGGAGAATTTTTTATGATTGAAGCACATAAATTACTTTTTTTTACGGTTACTGTATTATTCTTTGCTGTATATCAACTGCATGTCCATAATTTCCTTACATAGCAACCATGTATCGTGAATTCTATTCACCTCCCGTTGATGCTGACATGCTGACTGCAGTAATGTCTTATGCTGTTTATAAACTGCATCTCCATAATTTCATTACATAGCAAACATGCATATATTGAAAATGATATTCCGTTTACTATCTTAGTACTTCAATATCGCTATTCAATCCATGAAAACCTTGAAATAGGCTGCTTTTAAAGGTTTTAAAGGCCGCTTGTGAATGGCAGAAGCAGGGGACAGTGACATTGCCCTATCAAGCAGGACAATTCCCTTGAGACTGACTATATGATCAGCACCCAAGCTATCTATCCACCCAACCTAGGACCAGGGAGGGCCAGGCAATGGCTGCTGATGACTCAACACATAGACCTATAGGCTCCCCCAAACCACCCTAA
>NC_090740.1:13472582-13480082 GCF_036898095.1 Palaemon carinicauda | reverse complement strand
AATAGGGGAATGTTGTCTACAATCAGAGTATTTATCGCTTCTCAGTCTACCCTAAGGGAATGATCCCCCCTTAGGGTTGCGACCGAGAAATAAGGAACGGCTCTGTCCTTCCACAATTGCATCTGGTTGGGTTACTCATCCCTTCCTGCAACTTGCGATGTGTCTTTCAGCCTACCTAGCCTAGGAATTAACTCTCCTTATCTAGGTTAGGCTTTGGGGGAGGGCTAGTTCTGTACTTTTATAGTTTGAGACGGTACTCCTGTACCAATCTCACTCTGGCTACCTAACCTAGGCTAGGGAGCGTTCTCCCTATCCTTGGTGGCCGTTCTTGTACAGAGCCTCCACTATGAAAGACCCCTCTTCTTCTCCCTCCCCACCTATCCCTTTGGAGTAGGCTTGCCTATACACATCTGTCCTTAGTCCTACAGCTCCTCCCCTGGGGTGGAGTGGTAGGGCTAACTTGTTCTCCTGCTGAGCTGGCCGCTCTGATACATATACCCTTCATAGCGTTCTATGGGGGTAGCAACTGGCAGCGGTTAGGCCAGCAGGGGGTTCCCCCTCTTGAGTGCACTCTAACCCTCCCTTGGGTTACCCCAGGCACCCGGCCGACTGCCGGCCCCCTGCCGTTGGATGCTAGGAGTACCTACTCCATTCATGAGTGCATTCTCTCCGGAGGGATGCCGGAGGGGTATGTGGTCTTACCCCTCCAATCCCTCCTTACCTGTCTCTCCTTCTATCATGGTGCCGGTCCCTTGCCGCTTCTACTGCCGGCGATACTGCCTTACCTCTGGTGACACTTTCATAAGATTCCCCCCCTCCTCTAAGTCGTCAGCCTTCCGTGTGCCGGAGGCTGCCGCCTTCCGTCGCCATACAGCCGATGTCCCACCCCTCCCTTTACCTAGTATCAGCTGGCCGACCTTCGTGGCCGGCAACCGGCGTGCCGGCATTGATTGCCGGTAGTCTAGGTATACTACCATATACATCATTATCTTATGAACTGATCCAAGCTCACCAGGCTGTCAGCCTTCGGCTGCCGGAGCCTCCGCCTCCTGCCGGCGACCCGCCGCTGTGCCGGCGGTCGCCACGATGGTATTATGCTTAGATACTCAATGTGTCTGTCTTGATGCCTTCCACCCTGCTGGATCGGCCTCCGGCGTGCTGTCGGTCTGCCGGCACCCTCCAGAGACGTCAAGGGACATGCACCCCTTCTCATACCTGCCGACAACATATCGACAGTCATCACACTGCAGCCAGATGGCTTAGCCACTTCTATATATAGGTATTGTCTTACCATCTAAATCTGTGGCTGTGCTGTCTGCTTGCACATTACAATATTCCAGCATACTCTGTGTGCCTTAGCACGGCCGATTGCCGGAACCTATATCTAATACAGGGTCTCCTATTACCCTTCTACCCCAGGGAACTAAATGGTCTCAGCCCCTAATACACCTCGCAGGCAATTCCTGTTAGAGGCTTAGCTTCTACCCACCACGGTTTATCCACATGGATTTCTGTTTTGTGACCTTTGGCCACAAAAGAAATTGCCTAATGATAAGGTTACGGTAACCGGCTGGGCGGGATTCACAAGTATGTGTCTATCTACTTCCTTTCCCGCTCTCTACTCTCAAACATTATAATACTTATGAATTATTTAATGCTTTAAATAAAATTTTGATTAATTAATCTTAATCTTAGAGTAATGTAAGTCATTCTTATGCCTTCCATGTACTCATGATCTCTTTCTTTTACAGGAGGAGTATATGAAGTGCGAAAGCAATTTCCTCAGAGTGAAGCGCCCAGACTTCTACGGGCACAAGACGTGTCGGACCCACGCCCCCTGCGCCGCCAAGAAAGGCGACCTGAAATTCTGGGTCCCGCAGCACTGTACAGTCTGCAAGAGTCGTCTGGTCGAAACGTTCGACGATCCTCCTTCAGCGGAGGCAAGGGACAACGCTCGAGAGAAGCTACGCAAGTGGGTGCGTGGCTTCCAGAAGAACGCCACCGGACCGTATCTCGCCACCGAAGATTTGAGGGCCTTGCTGTTTCCAAAGGCATCTAAAGACTCAGTGGTCCCCAGTGATCAGATTCCCACCATCCAGATAGTGGTGGACCCTGATATTGTCATGGCCCAGTCCATGCATGAGTGCCGTCTAGATTCTGACAACGCGGAACGTATGTCGGAAGTGTCGGAAGGGACGGAGAGGAACCTCATGGGCGAGGAGCTCGACTATGAGGAAGATCAGGTGGAATACCCTGATTCGGAGCATGAGGTCGCTCCCACTCCTACCCCCGCACCAACTCCTGCACCGGCCGAGGAACCCGTTCCTTCGACTTCTGCCACCCCGGACCCTCTCCCATCAGGCACTCAAGAGGTCTTCAAGATGCTTGAAGCCCTCATGGAAAGAAAACTTTGCGAGACCCACGAGCTATTCAGGTCTAACTTAGGAAGTTTTAAACAACCGAAACGGATTTCGGTTAAGGACCTCCCTGCTTGCTCGGATACTAACCCATGGAGGTATGCCGAGCACATGCCGATCACCACTGGCAAGATCTTCATCAGTGAGAAGGTCGGCTCGATCGTGTTGGAAGAAGTGGAATTCTTCCCGAATTTCGAGGCTTATCCGGACTGTTACGTCCGGCTCAGGTCCGAACCAGCCTCTAAGATGCCGGCGCTTAGCAAAAAGCACCCAACCTTCGTTGCGCCGAACAATGCGACCTTCCCCTTTATAGAAAAGGCCTTCACTGCGGTATTGATAGCAGTGGAAGAAGGGAAACCTTGCCCTGTACTAGAGGAGTGCAGGCCCGACGTTGCCGGTCGTCAGTTTAATGAGGACCTCCCAAAGCTCAATGATCACCTCCTTCGTAGGGAACAGGATACGAAGGAGAGGCTTGCCGCATCGCTGTCCCTCCAGGTACAGCTCGAAGTCATGGCCGGAGACACTAGAATCCCGGACTTCTACATGGTCCTAGCCAAAATGCATTTGGCAACGGTAATGAAGGACCTGTACAGCTTCACTAGGGCTCGCAGAGCCTGTCGTGAATTCGTGTTTGCAAACACGACGGTGAAACACGAACCCCGGAGGCTGATTTCCTCCAATATCTGTGGTATATACCTCTTTCCATCCTCCTTGGTGAAAGAGATTGCTGACAAGGCCACCACGGAGAACAGGAACCTTCTCCATAAGTGGGGCATGTCGAAGAAAAGGAAATCCTCTCCGGACGATGGCCCTCAACCTAAGAGGAAACCTCAAAAGCCCAAACCCCAGCAACGTCAACAGAGATGGCAGTTTCCGGGTTCCGCTACTCCCCAAGTGGCAGCTCAGCCACAGCAGACCTTTCAGCTGGTCACCCAACTGGTGGTATCGCAGTCACCGGTCTTCACCCCTGCATTTGAGCAGCACACCACTACCTTTCGTCCCAGAGGTAGAGGCTCAAACAGAGGTTCCGGCAGAGATTCGTCTCGCCGCCCCTCCAGAGGCAGAGGAGGAAGGGGAGCTAGCGGCCGAGGTGGCAAACCCTTGGGAAACCAGAAGCAATGAAGTGCTTCCGGTGGGAGGAAGACTCCGCCAATTCCAGGATCGTTGGACCTTCGATCCCTGGGCACACAGCATCGTCAAGAAGGGACTAGGCTGGAGCTGGACACAACAACCCCCAGCCTTCCATCAATTCTTCCAACAGTCAACCCCCCTCCTGGAAGAATACGTCCTGGAACTCTTGAACAAGAAGGTGATCAGGAGGGTAAAGTCAACCAGGTTCCAAGGGAGACTATTTTGCGTTCCCAAGAAGGACTCCGACAAACTCAGAGTCATTCTAGACTTATCCCCCCTCAACAAGTTCATTGCGAACAACAAGTTCAATATGCTGACTCTTCAACAAATAAGGCCCCTTCTGCCTCAAGGGGCCTACACGGTCTCCATAGACCTGGCGGATGCCTACTGGCACGTTCCAATGAACCATCATGCTTCCTCCTACCTAGGATTTTGACTCCAAAGGAAAAGTTACGCCTTCAGAGCCATGCCCTTCGGGCTCAACGTGGCCCCACGGATCTTCACCAAGCTGGCAGACGCCATCGTCCAACAGCTCCGCCTTCGCGGCGTCCAAGTGATGGCTTACCTAGACGACTGGCTGGTCTGGGCGACATCGCCCGAAGATTGTGTACGATCCTGCAACAAAGTCACCCAGTTCCTAGAATATCTGGGATTCAAGATAAACGCCGAAAAATCTCGCCTCTCTCCAGCTCAGAAGTTCCAATGGTTGGGAATCCATTGGGATCTTCAGTCACACCGCCTTTCCATCCCGCAGAAGAAAAGGAAGGAAATAGCAGGGTCTGTCAAAAAACTGCTGAAATCCAAACGGATCTCAAGACGACAGCAGGAACAAGTTCTAGGCTCTCTACAGTTCGCCTCTGTGACAAACCCAGTGCTTCGCGCACAGCTAAAGGATGCCGCGGGAGTCTGGAGACGTTCTGCATCCATCGCTCGAAGAGACCTCAAGAGACGGCTCCCAAACAGACTTCGCTTACTATTAAAGCCATGGTCGAAAGCAAAGGCCCTGAAAAGGTCCATTCCTCTTCAACACCCGCCTCCATCGCTCAACATCCACACGGACGCTTCACTGGAGGGTTGGGGAGGTCACTCCCACCAACGACAGGTTCAAGGAACATGGTCTCCCCTATTCAAGACGTTTCACATCAACATCTTCGAGGCCATGGCGGTCCTTCTCACCCTGAAGAAACTCTCTCCGCCTCCCTCGATCAACATCCGTCTGACTCTGGACAACTCGGAGGTAGTCAGATGTCTCAATCGTCAGGGCTCGAGATCGCCCCAGATAAATCAGGTACTTCTTCCAATCTTCCGTCTGGCAGAAAAGAAGAAATGGCACCTGTCTGCAGTTCACCTACAAGGATTCCGCAACGTGACGGCGGACGCTCTATCACGGACAAACCCAATAGAGTCGGAATGGTCTCTAGACGCAAGATCATTCTCCTTCATCTCTCGCCAAGTCCCGGAACTGCAGATCGATCTCTTCGCAACGAGCGACAACAATCAACTTCCTCGATATGTGGCCCCGTACGAGGACCCCAAGGCAGAAGCAGTGGATGCCATGTCACTGGATTGGAACAGATGGTCCAGGATATACCTGTTCCCTCCCTCCAGCCTTCTGCTGAAAGTCCTCTCCAAACTGAGAACCTTCAAAGGAACAGCGGCCCTAGTGGCTCCCAAGTGGCCCCGGAGCAATTGGTACCCCCTGGTCCTGGAGCTGCAGCCCACGCTGATCCCCCTCCCGGGCCCAGTTCTCTCTCAGCAAGTACAGAAGTCGACTGTCTTCGCTTCATCACTGAAAGTCAGGGACCTTCATCTCATGATTTTCTCTCCCTAGCCGCAAAGAAAAGGTTTGGGATCTCGAAGAAAAGTCTAGACATCCTCGAGGAATACAAGACCGAATCCACACGATGGCAATACGAATCCTCCTGGAGAAAGTGGGTCTCGTTTGTCAAAGCAAAAAATCCTACGGAAATCACCATTGATTTTTGCATGTCCTTCTTCATTCACCTTCATGGACAAGGCTTAGCAGCCAACACGATTTCTACCTGCAAATCGGCTTTGACTAGACCACTACTGTACGCTTTCCAGATTGATCTGTCCAGCGATATCTTCTATAAACTACCAAAGGCATGCGCTAGACTACGCCCAGCACCTCCACCAAAACCTATCTCCTGGTCCCTGGACAAGGTGCTCCATTTTGCCTCTAACCTGGACAACGATTCGTGCCCTCTCAAGGACCTGACTCAAAAAGTTATCTTCTTTTTTGCTCTCGCCTCGGGAGCCCGAGTCAGGGAAATAGTGGCATTATCAAGAGACGAGGGTCATATCCTGTTCGCAGATACAGGAGAACTTACCCTCTTCCCTGATCCGACGTTTCTCGTATAAAATGAATTACCCACCAAGAGATGGGGCCCCTGGAGAATCTGCCCCCTGAAGGAAGATGTCTCTCTATGTCCAGTGGAGAGTCTCAAGGTCTATCTTCAAAGAACTTCAGACTTCGGTGGAGGTCAACTCTTCAAAGGAGAGACATCGGGTAGCGACCTGTCACTGAAACAACTAAGAGCGAAAATCACCTACTTCATTCGCAGAGCGGATCCTGACAGTACACCCGCAGGTCATGATTCTAGAAAAGTCGCGTCTTCTCTGAATTTCTTCCAGAGTATGGATTTCGAAAGCCTCAAGAGCTTCACAGGGTGGAAATCGTCGCGCGTTTTCTTCAAGCACTTCGCAAAGCAAGTGCATGAAGTTAAACATTTCGTGGTAGCCGCAGGTAGTGTTATGAAACCTGCCGTTTAACTCTGCATAGAACAGCGAGTTACTTGGGACTTTAACTCTACGGGTGCCTGTGTTGACCATTGTGTGATACATAGTGATTTCATGGACACTTAGTGTTTCTAATAGACTGTTCTTATCAAGGTAAAATGTCATAGACTTCACATGAGTGCCACATGCCCTAGGGCATGATGTGTTTTTTCTTTGATAAAGACTGACGTTCCTCCGGAACTTGTGTTTCTAAAAGTGAAATTTCTTTCAGATTCAAGATTGAAGTCTTTTATTTTCTATGTACATTATTCTTATTATTTTAAATTAACTTTACACCTTTTATTGCAATTATTATTACTATACCCTGCAATTTATGAAATAAAATGTCAATTTTATTCTTGTGCGTCTCTCTTCGCTCCTATTACCATTATGAAATACATGATTGTCATAGTTTCATTTACCCCTTTCCATTGGAATGAGAAGAATAATATAAATTATCTGTATTATATACTCACCCATGCTGTGTAATATTCCTACTTGAATACTTACCTTCGTCCTGCCTTCGAGACCAGATTGATCTCTAATCCATGGAGTATAGTGATTAATTATCCCTTGTCTACACTTGAGAATATTCCTACCCGAATATTAACCTTCTGTCTTGTCTCCGAGTCCTACACGAACTCTCCGCAGGGTGAGTAGCCCGTCGATGACCACTTCGGATTTTGGTATAATCTGCCGGGATTCTCTGCCAGGGGGCAGGAAGCTGGATCCCCACGGAACCTCTACCGAGGTCACATTACATACCTCTATTCGGAGCCCTTGGCACTTACTTTAAAAAAGGGGAAATTTTCCACGATACATTACTTCTCTGGTACACTTCCATCAGGACGTCTTGGCTTGAGTCCAAAAAACGGATTTTGAGCGAAGCGAAAAATCTATTTTTGGGTGAGATAGCCATGACATCCTGATGGACCCTCCCGTCTATTCAAGTCCATCCATTCAGGCCCCGCCCTGTCCTGCTGTATCATGGAGACTAGCAAGGAGCTGGCATCAGGATGAGGCCGGACGTGACGTCATTTAGCAATGGCACCCGTTTGTTTACGTTTCGAGTACCAAAAACAGCCACGGATGAGTGTAACTGGGGAACGGCTCCCCAGTTATTCTCCACCTTTCCATATCGAAGTGTTAACTC
>NC_090740.1:13460082-13462582 GCF_036898095.1 Palaemon carinicauda | reverse complement strand
TATATATATATATATATAATATATATATATATATATATATATATATATATATATATATATATATATATATATATATGTATATATATAAATAAATAAATGAATAAATATATATATATATATATATATATGTATATATATATATATATATATATATATGTATATATATATATATATATACGTATATATATATATATATATATATATATATATATATATATATATATATATATATATATATATATATATATATATATATAAAACTACATTATTATAGATAAGTATTGAAAGGAGTTCCAGTTTTCCTCCGTCTCTTGTCTTCCTTTCTTAGAAAAATATTCCAACACAATGACCCCATTTTCTGTATGTTTATTTCTTAACAAAAGCTATATAGTCTGAAAAAAGACAAAGCCATACGAATGAGTCACCAATATACTAAGCAGTGATGATGTAAAATGGGATGGAAAACTAGTTAAAATAATTTTAACTTTAAGAATAAAAGTGCGCTATGATTTCGAACTCTAATATTATGGTTAGATAAGTTTGGTTCTTTTATAATTCAAAAACTCTCTCTTGTTTCTAGCACCGGGTACATTTAATTTAGTAATTTATAATAGATTGTTTTTTATATTTTAACAGCGCTCTTTCCTTGTTTCTAGCATCGGGTACATTTACTTTAGTAATTCATAATTCATCGCTAAGACCTCCATTATGGTATAACTATTATTAATATCCTATAAGAAGTTAATGACATATAATCTTGACTAATTTGAAATAACTAGAATCCATTTTAGGACACGAATATTATCGAGTAAAATTCATCAATACTAGCAAAGACACACATCAGGTTAATATATGATAAAATATGTAAAAGGATCAAAACCTTTAAAGGAATATGAATTACTTGATAAACTTTATCCATATTCGATAACACTAATCTCATCCAACACCTCAGAACTTTGAGAGGTTAAAGGTAATGAAATTGGGTGGCAAGTGAATAATAATGAAATAATATGGAGTAACTGGAGAGATAATGATAAGGGGTAGATGGAGACGGTTTGGGCATGCTCTTCGCATTCCCCAAGAGAGATTAGTTCACCAAACGCTCAGCTGGGCTCCACAAGCCACTAGAAGAGTTGGAAGACGCAGGCTTAAATGGCTGAGGACTATGAAGCACGAAATAGATGATGAATGGAGAAGTATTGAATTAAAAGCTCGGGATAGAGACAGCTGGTAAAATCTAACCGAGGCCCTTTGAAGAAATAGGTGTAGGAGGAGAGGATAATGGTTGTGGTGGCAGGATGGTGGCGTCCTTACCTGGTGATTGCTAGACTGGGGTTCGAGTCGCGCTCAAACTCGTTAGTTCCTTTGGTCGCTGCAACCTCACCATCTTTGTGAGCTAAGTATGGGAGGTTTGGGGGAGCCTACAGTTCTATCTGCTGAGTCATCAGCAGCCATTGCCTGGCCCTTCTTGGTCTTAGCTTGGGTGGAGAGGGGGCTTGGGAGCTCATGATATGTATATAGGGTCAGTCTCTAAGGCATTGTCCTGGTTGATAGGGTAATGTCACTGTCCCTTGCCTCTGCCATTCATGAGCGACCTTTTTAACATTTAAACCTTTAAATAGAGAAGAATGACAACTCCCGATAGTATAAGAGAAATAAGACCAAACAAGTCTTCCTTCACCCGTGAATGAGACTAATTTCAATTCCTTATCAGATAGAGAATGGAATGGAGGATCGGGAGACGTGATTTCGTGGAATCAAAGGATTTACCTTTTTTGGATTCAAGAAGAAAAAAAAATTGCATTGCGCTCATGACAGTAAGGTTTATCTATCCTTAATTATATTGCCACCACTTGGCTTATATCTATACGTGTTTGAAATGAAAAAGGAATTTTGAGATACATATTTTTTTTCTAATTGCATAAATGTACAGTAAAATCATATACGTTGATTTATATCGTCTAGGCAGATACTGGCCTGAGAATAATTATATTATTTACCACTAAGCTCATATAAATAGAAAAAAAAAGATTCAATTAAACAGAAAAGTGAATTAAGAAATTATTCCTTCATATCATATTTATGTAAAGGAAATATTATTACGGTAAACAAAATTATTGTACTTGTAGCTTGACTACTCGTATGTTAACCACAAATACATCAAACAAAGATGATAATTACATTTGAGATCGTAATAGACTCATGTGATATATTTCTGTATTACAATACCTAGTAGTAAAGATTTAAAGGTCACTCATGAATGGCAGATGCAAGGGACAGTGACATTGCCCTATCAAGCAGGACAATGCCCTAGAGACTGACTATATATAGATATAATCAGCACCCAAACCCCCTCTCCACCCGAGCTAGGACCAAGGAGTGCCAGGCAATGGCTGCTGATGACTCAGCAGATAGACCTATAGGCTCCCCAAAACCTCCCCATCCTTAGCTCACAAGGATGGTGAGGTTGCAGCGACCAAAGAAACTAACGAGTTTGAGC
>NC_090740.1:13452582-13455082 GCF_036898095.1 Palaemon carinicauda | reverse complement strand
TAAATAATGTAATGACCAACAAAAGTGGACAATGCCTCCAACATATGCTGTTTTAAAGTTATATCAAAGGCTACCCACGGTGCTAATGAGTCAAGACTATTGCTTTTTGCAAGCAAATCATTGCAGGAATTCATTTGACTAACGTAAATGGCCAGCAAGGAACGCGAATAATCTGTAGCCTAGTTGGGAAAGATCATTTTGACGCCACCAGTCCAACCAAATGGACATGAAGGGAGAAAACTAAACATGATATATCTATGAGACGTCGCTTTCATTTATTGGTATCTGCTGTCAATGATTAAGCAAACGTTTCTCTAAAAGGGGATGTAATCATATATGTAATTTTTGTTTTATATAGGATTCTGCTGCCCTAGACACTATAGATATGTGTCCGAGCAACTATAATGAAAGTCTAAATTGAATTATTTATAGCCTAAAGTCAGTGTAAACTTTGAATTGTTTTGTTATGAATTTAAATACTGCTAAGGGCGATATTGAATATTTGTTTCGATATTTAAAATAATCAATATTCATGGTAACCTTGAGTTACCCAATTTGTTTCTAATTGGCTAAGTGATTTTTCCGACTTATTTTGACCATAGGTTTTTATGGTCTTCGGAAAAAATGAAAAAAAATTATTCTGGTATACTCTAACATTAAAAAATTTACACGTACAGTAATAAGATTTGCGTAATATATTATCTTTTAAAACCTTTTTCGGACACCATCTTGGATTTTCATATTTCATCTAGATATATGTATATATGTATATAATATATATATATATATATTATATATATATATATATATATATATATATATATATATATATGTGTATATGTATATATATATATATATATATATATATATATATATATATATATATATATATATATATATATATATATATATATATGTGTGTGTGTGTGTGAGTGTATATATATATATATATATATATATATATATATATATATATATATATATATATATATATATATATATATATATATATATATATATGTGTGTGTGAGTATATATATATATATATATATATATGGTCCCACAAACTTGTAAAGACAGTGACTACCACTTCGTGGCCAAGTGTTTGCTGTGATGTACTGAGAAAAAAAAGAAAAGATTATTGCAAGATAATAGTTTGGTCTTCCTTTTAGCCTTTAACTTACAGATATTCCCCAGACAAGTGAAGTTTCTTTAGGACCTCAGGCAATATACGGTCAGAGCTCAATGTCAGGTTTTTTTTTTTTTTTTTTTTTTTTTTTTTTTTTTGCGTATAAAATATAACACGAGCGGGATAGAGGAATTCTTTGTTTTCTTTACTCCTTGACTTTTATTATCCGTGATATGTGAGACATGGTTCTATTTATAACGTTTTATGAATTCTCACGATTAAATAGTTACTATTATAGTATATTATTTCCACCCGCTTGCTTAAATGGTCACCTGTAATATTAGTCATATTTCCTTTTACATTTAGACGTAAATATACAGAATAGAAAACATACCATATTCATCATTCATTGGAATCAGTTACAACAACTATTATTAGTGGTTAAAAAAGAACAAATTGCTATATGTATATAAATGCATTATACTGTAACTCTACTGTATATACTATATATAGAACGAAATCTTATGGCTTGCAAGCAATTCTCTAATCTTAAGCGCGTATTGATAAATCTCGTGCTTATAGATAGCATTGATTTAATCTCAAGATCTTACTGATTTACCTCGTAATAATAAGTATGTAATAGCATTGTTTTAATCTCAACTTAGTTTACCATGTAGAGTAAAATAAGAAGTTTTACTTTCTACTTAAAGCGGGGGGGGGGGGGGGGGGAGGTTTAAACAGCTTCCTTTAGAGTTATCGGATTACTTCCAAATTCGACTTCTTCCTAACTAAGCAATGTTGTTTCTTATGAATAAGCCCAGAGGTAGAGGCGCTTTCCATCTTATAATCTCTGATTACTGGTAAAGAGTAACTTTTTGACTATTAACTCTGACAGTTGTTTGCACTATATGGCTAAAGAGAGAGAGAGAGAGAGAGAGAGAGAGAGAGAGAGAGAGGAGAGAGAGAGAGAGAGAGAGAGAGAGAGAGAACTGTTAGTCTTAAATTTAAGAATATATCATTGTTAAAAACTTACCCTATAACTATCTCAGTGTTAAGAAAAATAATTTAGATTCTGAGTACTGAACCGGAACCTTTTATTAACTTTTCTCCTTTCTTAGGATCATAATATCATAGTAACTTTGATTTCTTCACCAAATAATAAAAAGGTAACGAGTTGAATCCTGGTCATTCTTGAGGTACTAAGGTATTTATTTCATAAGTAGAACTAAATAAACACTGAAGCTTTTGGGCTAGTTGATAGTCCAAACTAGTGACAAAATTTTCCTAGATAACTAACCGTTATATTATTCAGCATTTGATATCTGAATGGATGAATAACTTTAATCTTTGCAGTGAATCTATACCCTTAAG
>NC_090740.1:13447582-13450082 GCF_036898095.1 Palaemon carinicauda | reverse complement strand
TCTCTCTCTCTCTCTCTCTCTCTCTCTCTCTCTCTCTCTCTCTCTCTCTCTCTCTCATTAAGAATAAAGCCAATGTCAATTATGGAAGTTATGAGGACATTAATGTTATCGGCGATAATTAAACGGGACGCACATCTAATTCCTGACTTGATAAATAAGAGGCCATTACATTTAATAGGGTTGTGAGATATTGGTGACTTTATAGCAATTAATGATTATTGAGACAAATGAAAAGATTTCTATTCTAGTCCTTGATCTATATCATAAACGATTGTCTATTCTCCTAATTCGAAGTTATTTGAAAGGTTGTGCAATTGTATTCTAACGTGGAATTAATTGAAAATATAAATTCTATTTACTTTCACCTTTAAGCTCTTACCAGAATTTTTGAAGGGTTTATCGTTTACCCGAAACAATCTTCAAAATACTTTTGTCAGCTGTTGATCAATGAACTATAAAGTAAATAGACTTTATTTTGATATGAAGAATCACTGAAATTGAAGAACTGTTTATGATTTTATAGATGTTGTATTCAAGAATATTCTAAAACATAGCTCATAATTCACCTGACTAATTCTAAACCTATTATTTTTTAATGTTACGTAGTCATATGTATTTATGGAAAAATCAACAAAGTAGGACAAACCACATTGTATGGCATTCATAGACCATAAGAAAGCTTTTGATTCTGTAAAAACTTCAGCAAAAATGAGAGCTCTATAAAGACAAGGGATAGATAAATCTTATGTTGGAACATTGGAAAATATTTAAACGGGAAGTGCAACAATCCTAAACCTATATAAAGATTCTTATTGAGAAAGGAGGTATATAGGGAGACCCCATCTCTCTTAAAGTATTCACTAGATGCCTTGAGAAAGTTTTTAAAATTTGAAACTGGAAAAATGTAACACCTATTATTATGGGGAATACTTTGACAACTTAAGATTTGCAGATAGCATAGTTTTGTTTAGTGAGCCATGGGAGTAATTTCAAAAGATATTAGAAGATTTGAATAGACCAAACAGGAATGTAGGACTAAAAGTTAATATGAGTAAAACTATGATAATGTTCAATGAAAAAATAAAAATACAACATATGAGGGGTATGGACAAACCTCTAGAGATTATTAATGTGGATATGGAAAGCAGCTGCTTCAAAAAACGTTTGATAATTGCCAACGTTTCCTGATTACCCCAATCACATTTTCCAGGGATACAAATACAAAACATCTATTAAGATTATTAGAATTATTATTATCATTATAATTAATAATTATTGTTATTGAGACTATTGATATTATCGTTAAAAATAAACTTAAAAGCAATAATAATCTTAATAATATTGGTGTGTTCCTGAGCCCACAGCGTTCAACAGGAAACTACAATGACTCATGAAAGAGGATGAAATGACATTCTAATCTAATATACTTAACTGAAGGCACTAACTGTAATGTTCATAGTTTGTTCGATTTTATATATATATATATATATATATATATATATATATATATATATATATATATATATATATATATATATATGTATATATATATATATATATATATATATATATATATATATATATATATATAGAGAGAGAGAGAGAGAGAGAGAGAGAGAGAGAGAGAGAGAGAGAGAGAGAGAGAGAAGCGTGGGGAAGTATATATCTGAGGCTTTTGTCGTACAGTGAGTGGATTGGTGGCGATTGATGTTGATGATCATATATATATATATATATATATATATATATATATATATATATATATATATATATATATATATATATATGTATATATATATGTATATATATAATATATATATATATATATATATATATATATGTGTGTGTATATATATATATATATATATATATATATATATATATATATATATATATATATATATATGTATATATATATGTATAACATATATTTAAATATATATTCAAATGTGTGTGTACTCTTTATATATACTTTGTATGTGAGTGCGTATGTCTGTATTTACATATAAAGGATATAGGATATAATAAAAACATTATAGATATTAGTGTATTATTAAAATATATCCCATTTTACATCCGATATGAATATACAATCAGTGAGCCTTGGTTTCGCATACTCAGAGTAATATTTGTAATATTTCTATATCAATGAGAATCAAAGTCAATCGCTAAGATACATTCAGAAGGAATCATCTTCCACAGATATTGCTAAAGCTAAATTATATGTGCCACTATGAGATTGTCAGGCCTACGCTTCATTATCCAATGGTGATTGATAGCATTTAGTTTGCTATCAGATCTAGGAAATGTTTCCTCAGGTGTAATGCAATTATGAGTCCGACTAGCTGCTACGTTTTCGTGTTGGCTATCAAGCTTAATATTCATCTTAGATTCATCCTAAGATATTACTTCTGTAACAGCTGTTATCTTATATATTCTTACTTTATTTTACTTTATTCCCTGTGTTTATTTTGAATGTAGTTTACATGTTTTTGCCAAT
>NC_090740.1:13427582-13435082 GCF_036898095.1 Palaemon carinicauda | reverse complement strand
TATAATATGTAAATACACTATATATATATGTATATATATACATACACACAAACACACATATATATACTTCAATATATATATATATGTATATATATATATATATATATATATATATATATATATATATATATATATATATAGTAGTCTACATAAGGAAAATTGAAAGTTGTGTATATGTAGAAATGCTCAACAGTTTCGTCCGCCAATGGACCTCTTCTTGGAGCGTTTATTATACAAAGAAATATTACACACGTTTGTACATACAGGAAAGGCTTCAAATCATAAAAAAAAAAAAGATATAATTATACTATTACTACCCAACAGGCAAAAGTCACTTAACATGGGGATAAAACTAGTAAAAGTTGAAATTACAAATTAACATGAAAACAAGTAATGGAATGTTTGACAAGCACCCAAGTAAATAAAACAAGCCAAAAAAGAAAGAACTATTGAAAAACATTTTCAAGTTTGTATTGACACTTTATACTGTGTAAGATAAAAGGATCCAATTTATATATGCCTGGAGATAAATTTAAATTCTTATTCCTACTATAAAATATACATGCTGATTCAATGACATTCCATTACATCTGTAATATATATATATATATATATATATATATATATATATATATATATATATATATATATATATATGTATGTATATGTATGTATATATATATATATATATATATATATATATATATATATATATATATATATATATATATATATATATATATATACTCATTCAAACAAATATGTGATTAAATACGTATATGTATATGCCTATTTTAATCAAATAAATATAATTGAAAATTCTTTCATATTTAAAACATTTAATTTGAGAGAGGAAAATATCCCAGATATAAATTAATCCTCTTCTTCCAATAAAATGTATATCATGAAAGGTTCAGAAAGACTGCTTTAATCAGATAAGATTATTCATTGGGCTTAAGATTAAATAAAAGGATCAATAATAATCAAATAAAGGTTTTCTATAAAGCAGGATTAAACTAAGTGACTTTTTGAATATTGAGGAAGAGATTAGATATCGGGTGAACAGCGTAATAATAATGAAAGTTGTCCCCCTGAAAATTGGATAAACTATTTTAACTGGATAGTCATGTATAAGTTGATTAATAATTAGCAATAATCTCTGGTTTAAGGCAATATGTATCCTTTAAGACAATATGTATTTTTCAAGACAATAATCTCTGATGTAACGCAGTATGTATTCTTTACGACAATATGTATTTCTCAAGACAATAATATTGAGTGTTAGGCAATATATAATCTTTGAGACAATATGTATTTTTCAAGGCAATAATCTTTGGTGTAAGGCAATATGTATCCATTATCACATTATGTATTTTTTATTACAATGTGTATTTTTCAAGACAATTTGTATCTTTCATTCACTTTGTTTTTATCAAGATTTGAACTTTATTTCTTTGTTCAAACCGAGTATAATATTATGAATCCTTGGATTTTTCCTATGATCGAATCATTCTGTCTTACTCTTTCAATTTTAGAATGAAGTCAAAAAGGCTATTTTCAGATAATATATTTTGCATTTTGGAGGAACGAAAGCGAAAACTTTTTTTTATTATTATTCATCGATTGGAATTGTACTGTGTACAACTGATTTTGCCGATGTATTTGTTGTACTGATGGCTAATTTAGATGTTGAAATTTGATATCATGGTGATGAAGTCGCAGTTCATGAATAGCAAACATGGTTTTCATTATAACTTTGACAAGAGAATCGTTTATGGAATGGCATGGAATTATTAGTAAAATTGATCCACATATGAATATTACTTTTGCCAAAAATAATAGGAATATTTTAGTAGAATTTTTGATGTGTGAGGATTAGAATAAATGCAATCTGACTTGTAGTTTTAACTCTTGTTATTCTCGATTTTAAATGAGTCCTATTTCTATGCGTGAACATCCCGTAGATTTTTTTTTTTTTTGCTAATCGGAAGATTGCTAACCCGTCCATATAAGCTGCTGTTCACTCTTTTCTTTATGAAAGCAAAGCCTTTCTCATAGGTTTGAATAATATAATCACATCCAAAAATTGATATATTTAATTAAAATAATATTAATATAAAAATTATAGTTGTAGCTTCCAATTAATGATATTGTTCGGGGCAGAATTATTTCGATAAGGTTGACCTGTTGGAAGACGAAACATTCCGCATACCTCTGAGGTAGTGTGTGTGTTTAATTGTGTTTAGTGAATAAGCTTGAGAGTTTAAAACGACAGTTATCATTATTACCTCCACCAACGAAGTTGGAAGGAGGTTATGTTTTCGCCCGTGTTTGTGTGTTTGTAATTTGTTTGTGTTTGTTTGTGAACAGCTTCCTGGCCACAATTTTAATCGTAGAGTAATGAAACTTGCAGAGATTAACTTTTATGTAAAGAGCTGTAATTTTTTGAGTTTTGAAAGGTCAAGGACAAAGGTCAAGGTCACGGTCAAGCAAAATGTCCAGTTCACGTAATTAGGCATTAGTTTGGACTTCGCTGTCCCAGAGACTTCAAACTTGGATCATATTTGAGTGCATAAAAATCCACGCCAATTGATACATGTTAAGGTCAAGGTCAAGGTCGAGAAATAAGCTGCGCTCTACTGAATGCCCCACTAGTTCTGTAATATAAACGTCTCAAATCAAACGTTATTATTCATTGAGTTCCCAAATTTATGAACACCATCTGATATACCGAAACGGATTTGCTACATGACCTGACTAATCTTTTAGTATTATTAACTAATATATGAAATAGAGCTGCATATAGCAGAGCTTCCTACTGTGATAGTTGTTGTTTTGTCCACAGTAATTAGCATTTGTGGAGTGGTCTTATTTGAGGAAAACTTTCTGGCTGAGCACAAATATCCTAATGTAAATTCTTCCCAAAGTCTCTCTCTCTCTCTCTCTCTCTCTCTCTCTCTCTCTCTCTCTCTCTCTCTCTCTCTCTCTTCTTTGGTAAGAGATTGTTATAAACAGAATGTCGAGTTATTTTCCTTCAAGTAATCTTTTTACCCGATATAATCGTTTATGAAAACAGTCAATATCCTTATTTCATAAACATTAAATAAAATAAGATATTTTTACCGTCAATTTAATTCATAACAATACTTTCTTTATAAATGATGAAAAGATGGTATTATTCTGAATTAAATTGACGGTAAAAGTATTTTATCATATATACTGGTTATTCTCTAATAACCTGAATTTTATGGGACAATGAGTTATATTTTATAATTCACAGGTGAGAAAGATACATGAATAATGATGCATTCCCTTCGAAGTCCGCATATCCATCGTTCCCTTTCATAGTGAAATGTTGAATCCATGTCGCTTTTCCTGGGGTTGATTTGTCTGTATTTTCCACTCCCCTGTCCTGGGGCATGTCGAATTCACCGGGGATATAGTTTTGTTGGCTCACAGCATTGGCTTTCATTCCTAGCCTCAATATTTTGCTCTTTTTTTATTTGGTCACGGTGATATACGGATTAGAATCTTTCTAAATCATGAATACGTTTTGCCTAAATATGTTTATAGGCTATTGTTATTTTTACTTATAAGTAACATATGTTTACATTGCATTTGTTATAAACATGGAAGAATAATCTATGTTCATATCATACTTTTTTTTATTTCTCTATAGTACACTATTTCTTTTTAGTATATTATAGTAGTGAATAATTCAAAATACAGTTTCACTGTGTATTTTTCTCTAACTCCATAACAAAATCCTCATTGGTAAAGCTGATGTAATTTTACGAATTCCAAAAGTATCTAAATCCAAATATTATTCCAGATCTCTCTGGCAGGTGCATGGGACGAGAATGGTATTAGACAAGGGACGTGCTTGAGTTTAGTCTAACGAAAGTCACAAAAGTATCAAAATTGTAGCGCATAATATGTCTTTAGCCTCTTTCATTTACATTTAAGTTTATCTTAAATATTTTATAGATATATAGTGCACATTTTCAGGTATTTTCTTATTTATTCAAACTAGTCCAAGTAAAGAATAAAATACTAACCGCTCTTTCTGGTAGCATGCCTGATGAAAAGAGGTTTGAAAGGTTTGGATGAAAAACAAAACCAAAATAGTATTAACCAGATGATATTGCGTATGATGAAATTATATGAAAGACTGATATTCTCTTATTTATTCGATCTAGTCCAAAAAAACATAAACATACTGAAGGTTTTTTTTTCTGGTAGTGTACCTAAAGGAAAAACGTTTGTAAGGTTTGGATGGAAAACAAAATAAAAATAGTATTAACAAGAAGGGGTTGCCTCAAAAGAGTTTTTTTTCGTATTTTAAAAGTATATGAAAGACTAAAACCTACTTGCCCAAATTTAGGTAACATAATGGAGGCTAATTCTGAGTGTTGACAGTGTTGATTCCTGAAAGGAAAAAAATTCAAAATAATTACAAGAGTTTGAACAAAAGAAAAGACGGCAAAGTAGACATAGATGAAAATGAAATATATACAGTATATATATATATATATATATATATATATATATATATATATATATATATATATATATATATATATATATATATACATATATATATATATATATATATATATATATATATATATATATATATATATGCAATATACATATATATACATACATATATATATATATATATATATATATATATATATATATATATATATATATATATATGTATGTATATATATATATATATATATATATATATATATATATATATATATATATATATATATATACCGATAGTGATATCAATAGTGATTGATACTCGATGATGGTGTTGAGGAAGTACAAGAAGCAAAGAATAACAATCCGATAAGTAATTATTTACGCTTACGAGTTGGAAAGGTTGGATAAAGTAGATAAGAATAAGGATAGGTTTCCATGTGTTATTATCTACGCTAAAATCTTTAAAGTCCAAAATATTTTGTTTATTTTCTATGCCTATCTTTTCAAGTAGTATGTCAATTTATCATATTCTAGCCATATAAACATAATATTCCCTTGAGGACCCTCTGAAAAAAAACACCATTACTTTTATTTAAGCATTTCAGTACATTTTCGTATCAACATATAACTCACCCTAGCATTTTAAATCTGTCAACTCCCTTGGTAAAGACGAATTAACTCAATCATCTTTTCCTACATCAACATCTCCTCTCACATAGATAATTCAAGACTTACTAATAATCCTCAAAAATCCTGCTACTTTTCTTGCTTCTAATTCGTAAATTGCCTCTGTTCTCTTATTGCCATCATTCATTATAATAAGGCAAGATGTCTAAGGGATAAATTACTTCGAGTTTAGCCCCGTCTCCCCTAGCATTCGTTAATTCGTGTTTCCCGGTATGTTAATGGTCAATTAGATATGAGTGGAAAGACGGACCAATGAGTTAAATCTCATTTAGGTGGAAAGATAACTATGGATCCACAAGATGCGTTAATTGAAGAGTCAGTTTTATATCAGTTCAAATGATACATTTATTATTGAAGTAGAGAAATTTAGCTTTATTTTATGTCAGTTCAAATGATAAAATCATTTGTGGAGTAGAGAAAACTATCTTAATTTTATTTCAGTTCAAAGGATATATCCATTAGTGGAGTAGAGAAATTTATCTTTATTTTATTTCAGTTCAAAGAATACATTCATTAGTGTAGTAGAGAAATATAGCTTAATTCTATATCAGCTGAAAGGATATATTCATTTTTGGAGTAGAAAAATTTTGCTTAATTTTAGATCAGTTCAAATGATACAATGATTAGCGGAGTAAAGATTTTAGCTTGATTTTATGTGTTCAAAGAATATATTCATTAGAGGAGTAAAGAAATTTAACGTAATTTTATATCGGTTCAAAGGATACATTGATTAGTGGAGTAGAGATTTGATCGCAAGCAGTTAGGACATCAAAACAACGGCCACCTTCCCTTCTTAGATGTCCTGGTCCCGACTGCGGGGCATGGTTCTGATATCACCGTCGACACTAAGCCCACGTACTCTGCCTAGGACATTACTTGAATGATGTCGATGAATGTCCCATTTATACAAGAACTCCACCATCCGAGGTTAAGTTTGTCGGGCCCTCTCCCGTTGTTCTCCCTAGAAGGAGACCCACAAGGAGCAGGATAGGATTACTCCGGTTCATGTGAACAATGGCTACTCCAACAGGCAGGTCAACCGAGAGGGAGTAATATAGGATTACTCAGTTCCTTGTGAACAATGGCTGCTCCAACAGGCAGGTCAACAGAGAGGTGAAAGGTGCTATAGACAATTGTTACGAGACTGAGCCCAGCAGCGAGAGCATTACTTCCAAGGTCAACCTGCACTGCAAGGGCTTTGTGCACAATAAGTATCATCAAAACAAGAAGGCCATGAAGAATATCATCAAGAACAAAGTAACGCTCGTTCAAGAGGACATTGATGTAAACCTGATAATTTTCTTCCAGATCACGAGAACTGGATCCCTCATCATGAAGAACAACCAGGTTCCTCCCGTGAAGGACTTTCTAAAGAAGCCCAACGTCGCTATTCCTACCAATGCCCAGTCTGTGAATGCCCTAGCCATTATATTGCAATGGAGAAGATGAGACTTTCTAAATGATTGTCCTACCATGTTTAACAGGGATCCATTAAGATACACCAAATCATGGTGTGCAACAAGAACCTCAAACGTAGGGACATCACCAATAATAATAATAATAATAATAATAATAATAATAATAATAATAATAATAATAATAATAATAATAATAATAATAATAATAATAATAATAATAATAATAATAATAATAATAATAACTCTGTATTTTCAATACAACGGCTCTACTACTTAAAAACATATGTAACATAAACCCCATTAAACAGACAAAAGATTTCATGCACAGAAACCCTCTATAAAATAAAACATAAACATAAAACACCCAGAAGGTTATACATAAATTTTTTAGCATGATGCGCAAATGCCTTTGAAACCTGTACTATATCATTAAAAGTACATTGATAAAACTCTCTCTAAAACCTGTGTCGTGTTCACTTGGTCACCTAATATTTCATTATTGATGATAGGTTTTGAATCGAATAAATTCTATACGTTTCACTCCATTCTGTTTAACATCTATAGTGTAATGCGTATTCGTTGTACCAGCTATTATCATCATTGTTTTCCAATGAGATTAATGTATATCAATTCTAGATATACAAAAATGGATTGATAATAACATCAATAAAATCCAACACGAATGAAAACTCTTTATGCCATTTACACTCTCTAATTAATACAATATTAAACACAATAGCATTTCATCCAATTTTATTTCTCCGAGCATTGAACTCTATGACTTTTTCATGCATTATACATCTATTTACATTCATGCTTATGTGTGTGATGATTTTAAAATCTGTGATTGGAAATTTATATTCAAAATAAGTATGAATGAATAATTAAATAAAGCCTT
>NC_090740.1:13412582-13420082 GCF_036898095.1 Palaemon carinicauda | reverse complement strand
TTCATAAGGCAGCTGTAAAACCACATATTATATGCAATAAGTGTTTAAAGGTTTAAAAGCAGCTCATGAATGGCAGAGGCAAGGGACAGTGACATTGCCCTAGAGACAGGACAGTCCTCTAGAGACTGACTATATATGCATATGATCAGGGCCCAAGCCCCTTTCCACCCAAGCTAGAACCTGGATGGACAGGCAATGGCGGCTAATGACTCAGCAGGTAGACCTACAGGCTCCCCAAGTACCCCATCATTAGCTCACAAGGATGGTTGTAGATACCACAAGAAAACTATATGTTTATATATATATATATATATATATATATATATATATATATATATATATATATATATATATATATACATATACATAATATATATATGTATATATATATATAGATAAAGATATATATATATATATATATATATATATATATATATATATATATATACATATATATATATATATATATATATATATATATATATATACATATATATATATATATATGTATATATATATATATATATATATACTGTATATCTATATATATATATATATATATATATATATATATATATATATATATATATATACATATATATATATATACACACACATATATATATATATATATATATATATATATATATATATATATATATATATAACTGCCACTCACTCTACTTTTCCAACGATCTTAGATGAAAATATATGTATATATATATATATATATATATATATATATATATATATATATATATATATATCTTGCAAAAAATAATGTTAACAATTCACGTTAAATGTCCTCTTTTAAACTGGAAGATGATAAGCACTTTTTATAATTCTTTTATCAAGATTGTATTTGACAAAGATATAGTTTTCAACAGGTGTATGACGTTCTTGCTTTTGAAAATAGAGTACATAGAGTATGTTCAATTTATCCCTAAACAAAATCTGTGATAATCATTAGAAAAAACAATACATGCCTTTTGTTTTGATAATATAATACTCCGAGTTTTTATTAGCTTTTACGTTTATTAAAGTCCATTTGTGGAATTAATCCGACTAGTAATATTCGACTTTTTTATTTCAATGTAAAAGCAAAATTAATAGGAATACGATTGTTTTAACATTTCATTTGCATTAGCTTTGTCGTCGTGACCTGAAATTTATCCAGTATAAACAAAAATGTTTGCTGGGCAAAAAGACATCCACGAAACAATAATGCCACATTTGGGGTCATGTATTTTACGGAGTTTTTTCCTCATACCTAAGTTTCATTAATTGAAGAAACGTAGATTTCATCTAATAACTAGGAAATAGACAAACAAAAAGTTGAAAATCGTCTTTACCGAGAACTGTTTGGCCATTAATTTATTCGTAAAATGATATGTAAGTGTATAGAGATTTTTTTTTTCCTGGTAGCTCTTTAAATGTATAATAGATCTTATGCATTATTATAGAAAAAACATTATTTGTTATAACAAATTATATTGATTTCAATGCATGATATACTCGTAAAATTATATGTAGGAGTAAAAAGATATTTTTATAGTAGCTCTTTAAATCATTATATATATATATATATATATATATATATATATATATATATATATATATATATATATATATATATATATATATATATTCTAAAAACAACATTATTATTGTTTTTATAACATAAAAATTCACTTAACCAAGATATTTGGACTCACATATATGTAAGATATTCTCACTTTTTTAAATATTGAATTCATCAATAAGTGTGCGAAAAAGCAAATAGGTAAAATTCATACATACACAAAACTCCATTCTCATTTTCACTGACTTTTTTCTACGATTCCCCCCTTTATTTCACATGAATGTTATCTAAAATGAAAATCAGTCCTGACTGCATATCAGACATTTCGATAGAGGCAAGAGAAACACTTAAAAGTATCGTTAACTAAATAACTTTCTTTCTATATCTGTTTTGAGATAAGGCTGATCGGTTCTCGCTCCATGATCAGCTATTACGAATATTATGAGAGAGAGAGAGAGAGAGAGAGAGAGAGAGAGAGAGAGAGAGAGAGAGAGAGAGAGAGACTTGCATTTTGACATATATAGTGAAATAAGGAAATAAATATAATAGTGTGCCTGAGTCTACCTTCAGGCAAGACAACACAAACCCAAGGCAATGGAAGACCGTGGTACAGAGGCTATGGCACTACCCAAGACCAAAGTGCAATAGTCTGATTTTGAAGTTTCACTCTCACAGAAGACCTGCTCACCATAGCTAAAGAGTCTTCCCTGCCCTTACCAAAGGGAAAGTAGCCACTGAACCATTACAGTGCAGTAGTTAATCCCTTGAGTGGAAAAGAAATTTTCGGTTATCTAAGTGTTATCAGATGTATGAGGAGAAAAGATAATGTGGAAAGAATAGGCCAGACTGTCAGTGTATATGTAGGAAAAGGAAAAATGAGACGTAACCAGAGAACGCTCCAATGTAGTACTATCTTGGCAGTCAAAGGACCTAATAACTCTCTAGCGGTAGTGTGTTTGTGTGTGTGTGCTTGCAACATCTAGTCATGCAGAGGCCGAAATTAGGATGAGTGCCCAGAGGGACTTCAAACTGCTCATAATGGTGACTTGATGAGGCGCAAAGCCATTTCATCTCTCATGGAATCACATGACAAATGACATTTGCTGTTATTGAAGTGGTATGATACAAGTGGGAGAGATGAAATTCTCATTTGCTTGCATCTTTCATCTTATACATTTTTTTTTTATTTCTTAAACATTTTAAGGTTGTATGAAATATTATCTTCTTGATTCTCTCTTTTGCTACTGTTGGTGAATATTAACATTTGAAGGCAACATGAAATATTACATATGAATAGATTACCATGATGGGAAGCATTTAGACAATTGCTTCCTGAGCTTAGGGATTTTAGCAAAAACTAGATTATTACAGGAACATGCTGCGTTTCTCTGTTGGGAGAAGCAATTAGAGATATATTTGAACAAAAAATAACTCAATGGATCATATATTACATAAAATTTGATAATGATAGTTTTTAAGGAACATTATTATTATTATTATTATTATTATTATTATTATTATTATTATTATTATTATTATTATTTTTATTATTATTATTTATGATATAATTATTTGGGAGTAGTTCTTAAATTTCATATTTAAAGTCTTTTAAATATAAAAAAAAGAAAACCACAAAATTCTCAAAAAGAATGACCTAGATAAGAAAAAATTTGTTTAAAGTTTTTAAATATCTTAAAAAAAGATAACCAAAATATTACTAAAAAGTATATTTAAAAAAAAAACGTGAAAATGGAATAAAAAAAATAAAACCAAATAGAATTTCTGGAAGTCATACCATCTGCTTTCGCCATCTTTCCCTAGATCTTAATTAGAAGAGCCCGGGTGACAGCTGGTGATTCATAGCCAGTATGAACGAAGCAGTTTACTTTTCCTGAAAAAATAATATTTCAAGTTTGTTGATGGGCGTAGTGATGAGTAGCATATTCATTTTTTTCCCTTTTTTTCTGTTTTTTTTTTTTTTTCCTTTTTTTTTTGCCTAAGAATGATAAAAGGTTAATTTAATACACTGTTAAAAATCTGCATTAAAAATACGGCAAATATCTGGCAACCTTTATTCTAGGATTTGTACCGTTTTAAAAACGGATATATTGACGTAAAGGAGTGATATTACGGTCAACAACCCGTAAAAGATAATAACAAAGTAAGGTAAACTTACGGTCACCTGTATCTATATTTTACTGAAATGCGGGCGAGAACAGTATCTTTTTATGGAGAATTTTCGATTAAAATTACGATTTCTTTTATAACAGTGTACTTGATGATCCAGTGTCAAAGTCCTATCCTTAAAAAAGCCATTAGCAGGCTGGCCTCTTTAAATGCCTTGTCATAAGGGATCTTAAGCCATGTCTACTGAACTATGTAGGATCTCATACAAAAATCACTTCCAAATTTACATAATAACGAGGAAGAACAAACATAAAATTCGATCATCAAACAACTTTCATATCCAAATAAAGTCAAAATTGGTTGGGTTAGAGGCTCAAATGTAATCCCCTTTTATTTTTTCTATCATGAGCTACGTCAGAAATAATTTTGAATTACGATATTACCAGCGACACATAATGTATAATGTATTTCATGAGATTACCACGGAAAGGAAAAAAAAAAAAAAAAAAACTCAAATTTATTACTTTTTTACATAGACAGTTATTAGATAACAGTTTTCATATGTTTATATATATATATATATATATATATATATATATATATATTTGAAATATATATGTGTATATATATATATATATATATATATATATATATATATATATATATATATATATATATATATATATATATATATATATATATATATATATATATTATAGAATTCCACACGATATGATGTTCAAAAAGAAAAAAAATCACATGGGGACCGAACCCTAGTTTCATCAAATGAAAGGCATGGAAGCTATCAATCAAGCCACCAGAAGCTCTAAAATAAGTTGGAACCCAACAACTAACTACATTATAGAATATAATTGGTGAGACCACAGTTTTACACCACAAAGAATTTTACATAACTCCTCGATTCACCAAGTGACCAAGTTGATATAATTCAATTTGCATTAACCATAATTAGACTAATGTGACCGAAATCATAGTAATGTCGTGTTCAAGTACAATGAAAAAATCTCTATTACGTTGGTATCGAACCATAGTCTATTCAAAAGAATGATAATGTAGTTATCAATCATGTGTATCAGCTTCAACTTGACTGCTTTTTCTGGAGAATATTTCAATTACAACTTTCTTATACCTATCGGTAACACATTAATTTTCTTGTTATTTACACAATAATTTATTATTATGTTTGTATAATAAAGCGTCGGTGAGGAACCAATCCACGTCCGACTGCAAGGAAAGTGAATCAAACGAATCAAAACCTTTTGATGAGGTTTTAGGTCAAATCCGGACCCACTAAATGGGTCTTGGGTCATACCGTGTAGGCAATTGGCGTATCAGAGAGATAGGATACTCGAGCCACTGTCAGATTAAAAACCCGATTTCCACTGTCAAACGAAGGCTAAAAAGGTGAATTCTACAAAGAAATACATTGTGTGGGATAATGATCAGTGAATAAACTTACTGTAGTCGGAGGAATCTATATTTACCATCATATGTTATCGAGGTAAAAATGTTAACTGTAAGTCTGGTAGTCATGTGCTCGATCCACAGTACCTTGAAGGAACTTTGAAGCACACAGATTTGCATATAGTTTGTTATTCTTTTACAGGTTTCAATGTTTTGAACCTTATGTTTAAACTCAATGAAAAAAAGTGAACCAGTATAATCATTTTGAGCTGTCGAGCGACATATTTTCCAACGGATTCGAAGACACTAAGGCTACGGTATTAAGCAAAATGGTGCCCTAGCCTATAAAGCCAAATGGCTAGATTTCTGTGAGATTAAATATATAAAAGATTGGCCAAAAAGCAAAAAATGATAATAATAATAATAATAATAATAATAATAATAATAATAATAATAATAATAATAGTAGTAGTAGTAGTAGTAGTAGTAGTAGTAGTAGCAGTAAAGGTGATAATAAATCAAGAGGAATCCCACTAAATATTGAAAATAAAAAATAGAGTTTAATGAAATTGAAACGAAGTTTTTATTATCATTTTTGAAGAGGATTCTTGTGTATGTGTTGATTTCAGGAGTGCCAGACTATTGCAATGACGAGCGCTTTGAGTGCTTGCTAAAAAAAATTTTTTTGCAATATTTCGCTGACCAAAAATAGCTTGATGCTCTTGAGTGAAGAGTTTATCCGAGCGGTTGGCTCTCAAATAGTTAAAAGCAAAATGAGGGTGGAACTGCCTAAATATCACTGAAGGTATTTTTATCTCCTCTCTTTTGAAGAATATTGTTTTTATATATAATAATCAAATCATACAAAAGTGCTAATATATCAGTAATCACATTTTTACACGAAATTATTTGGGTCTAAGACTTGACTCCCGGTATATAAAAGGTTGGTCACTCTGTTATATTGTAACACTGGATCTTGTTCGAAGACTAAGAGCATTCAAGTATTTTTACCAAAACCTTATATACTGCATTCAAGTATTTAGAACCCTTGGTAAGGATCACCTTTGACTACAAATAAAAGATATTTCCTTTCTTGATTTTACGATTAAGTGACTACTCTCTCATCATCATCATAATCTCCCCCTACGCCTATTGACGCCAAGGGACTTGGTTAGATTTCGCCAGTCGCTTCTATCTTGAGCCTTTAATTCAATACTTCTTCACTCATCATCTCCCACTTCACGTTGCATAGTTCTCAGCTATATAGGCCTGGGTTTTCCAACTCTTCTAGTACTTTGTGGAGCCTATTTAAACGTTTGGTGAACTAATCTCTCTTGGGGAGTGCGAAGTTCTATTGATCATTTAAAATCTACATCACAAAATATAATTCCATTTTCATTTTTCTTCATCGTATTCTTCATCATCATCCCCTACAACATTTTTTTTTTTTTTTTTTTTTTTTTTTTTTGAACATGCCACATTTATCCTATGTAAATGGTAGGATTTTATGGAAATAGTATATAGTTTGAATTATTTGGAAAGATACGAGCTGTGTTTTTGAATATATGAATCTTTTAGCTAGTTATAATTCCACCTAGTTTTGAATCTTGAAAATTTTTACAAAATTATAATTGTACTCTCCGGAAAGGCATTATTTTATTATTTTACTTAAGATTGAAAGCAGAGGTTTGATTTGGATATTCATTGAATTTATAAATGTATAAAAAATCAAAATAATACTGACTTTGTCCATAAGAACTCTCTCTCTCTCTCTCTCTCTCTCTCTCTCTCTCTCTCTCTCTCTCTCTCTCTCTCTCTCTCTCTCAGTAGCCCCTTGTTTTCGCACGGTCTTACTACTTCAAGAAACATTAGGTGTCAAAAACTAAGTAATGAAAATGGTTAAATCTTCAGTAACCAAATGTACAATAGACCAAATTTTGTGTACAAAAATTACAGATATATTTCTTTTATTCCTAAGGATTTTGAAAGTCGAAAATGTATGAATATTTCTGTTACACCCAACATATTTAGGATATTAAGTAAACTTTATGTACTTTTATTTCCTTCTTTCTGAATAGGAGATTTTGAGCTAATACAATTAATAACCCGATTGCTTTATACAAAAAGGTCAAAGGACTATTCAATAAACGCATTATTCATTGATTTATTTTTTAAATACTCTCTCTCTCTCTCTCTCTCTCTCTCTCTCTCTCTCTCTCTCTCTCTCTCTCTCTCTCTCTCTCTGGGAGTAGCGCATTGTTTTCGCACGGACTTACTACTTCAAGAAACATTAGGTGTCAAAAACTCTTTGGATAGTGTCGGAAAGTTCTGATATGGCGTCAAAAAGTTAGTAATCCAGCAAAAAC
>NC_090740.1:13405082-13407582 GCF_036898095.1 Palaemon carinicauda | reverse complement strand
AAAAGGCAAGTATTGTTTTATTGACTTATTTTAATCCAATTTAAAGCAAGCTAGTCCTCCCCGATTAGGGGCGGCGCCCCTAATCGTGGGAGGACGTTCCCTATAGCACACGGTAGACCTCTAAGGTCTACCGTGTGCTATAGGGAGGCTTGCTTTTAAACCCTTTCGTCTAATTATGGTGTTCAACTTTTGCGTACTTTATATAGGTTCTGTAGTTTACTTAAAGCCTGGTTAATCATATATTTTAAAGTTAAAAGTTCATAACTCTTAGTTTTTTTATATTAAATTCTATTTAACCTATTAAACTTCATTAGACTTTTAAATCTACATAGTTTACTTTCATTCTTAATTCTTAAACTTCATTACTTTTAAATCTACATAGTTTACTTTCATTCTTAATTCTAAGTAAATGGATGCATGATTTGTATAATGTTAATGTTATTAGATATAACAGGCTTTAAATATCATTCCATATATGTAGGGATTCCAAACTTTGACAAGAAACATCTCTGATAATTAATACTTTACAGATTGGATGGCAGGGCTTCAGGATGAAATTGTTTCAAGGACTTAAGTTCGATGAATCTGGAACTTCAATTTCCACCTGTGACAGTTTGGTTTAGTTGGAGACTTGGTTGAAGATTGTTGCTGGAAATCTCTTCAGGATCTTTCAAGATCTTCCATAAATACTTGAGGATTGTTAATGGTAATCCTGCCTTGGTTGAAGATTGTTGCTGGAAATCTCAAGATCTTCCATAAATACTTGAGGATTGTTAATGGTAATCCTGCCTTGGTTGAAGATTGTTGCTGGAAATCACTTAAAGATCTTTTATAAATACTGAGTTTTGTTGATGGAAATCCCTCCAAGATGGTCTATAACTATTTGAATATAGATTTAAACTGGATTTTTCTAAAATCTACTGTAAGATTTATGACTTTTAATTTTAAGAAAAAATCTGATATTGGTTACTGGTAAGATCTGTTTATTAAAGCTATTAATTCTAATATTTCCGGAAATTCCTTTTTAGTAATTCCGGATGAAATCATTGTGCTATTAAAGAAAATTTAAATTTAATTTGTGAAAATTCAAATTGTTTGGGTGAATTTAGTCAAAGCTTATTATGATAGATGATTTACTAAGCATTCTTCAGTGACTAGTCGGTTCATATTTGATTTTTTAAGCAAATTTACCCTTTTCATAAAGGTTTATACGTATAATCTCAATAAATTTCTTTTATTTGTCACATTTGCTTCAACTTTGTTTAAATTGGATTGGTACAATAATTTTGGTTTAAAGGTTTGAAATTAATTTTTCAAACTACATAAAGCCATTTTAATCTCAAAACTAAAACTTCCGTATTGAGAATGGCTCATTTTCTTTATAATCCAGTGAGCCAAATGGTATACTCTCATTAGGTATGAGAATATGGGTAAATGGGAACAGAAATTAGGTAATTTTATTGAAATTACTTCTGATTTCAAAGGTATTTTGGAAAACCAACCGTTCGCAAGTTGGAAAAAAAATTGGGTCGTAGTTTTATGGAAAGCTGAACTATGGGACTTTTATGTCTATAATTTAGCGTGTCTTTATATTACAAACTGGAAAAACTGGTTGTTGTCTATCTGACAAAACTCCAATACTGCGTCATTACTCATGGTAGAACTTAAATCAGATTAAAGTTTGTTGTATTGAACGAGTATCCTCGCTGATATTGCAGAGTAATATACACCATTAGTGTTTGCTAATATCTAGATGAAATAATTGAGACTGGAAAGATTTATGACTGCCTCTGACATTGGTTAGAATTATGATTAACTGTATGAGCTATGTTTCGCCTGAAATATTTAGGATCATATATGATGTTTAAAGAAGAGACTATATAGTCCGGGGATTGTATCGCCCGTAAGAGCCAAGTTTTACATGGAAAGCAACTGAAGAATTCATTGATGTTGTCAGTGTTAAACTGTAGCCAGAGATCAACTTAGCTCTTGATCATTTATTCGTAGTTTATAAAGTGAACTAATTTTAGGGTTAAAGTGATTTGTATTTCAGTACTATATATAATTTTTTTTTTTTTGTGTACAACTTTCAAAAAAATTTTAGCCAATGTAAGCCTGGGAAGTAGTGGAACTGGTTGATAATAGTACAAGCAGTTAAGAAGTTTCGCAAGTTTCGCTGAACTGAAATTTTAGACATAAGTAAAACCAAACTTTTTGCTTCAATTTTGTTCAAAATAGCAAAAGCCAATTTTTATGCGTCCTGAAGGTCTTTATTCTTTGGTAATTTTGAATAAAATTTAGTTTTCTCTTATCAATAACATAAAGGTTGCAAGTTAATCTCTTAAAACTTTCCTAAGTGTTAAATGTCTATCTTGAAACTTTGTAGGGAATTTTCTTTTGAAATAATCCTCCTTGTTTTATATATAATATATAATATATGTATATGTATATCGGGAAACTTAACATCGTTAAGGGCCGTGACTTTCGACCATCGCGTGGA
>NC_090740.1:13397582-13400082 GCF_036898095.1 Palaemon carinicauda | reverse complement strand
GACAGAACTATGTCATCTGCAAATCTTAAGTTGTTAAGGTATTCCCTTTAATATTGATTGCTATATTTTCCAATCTAAATTCTTTAAAAAATCAGAAGAGATAGGGTCTCCCTGTCTAACTCCTTTCATTATCAGAATTTTCATACTATGTTTTTGTAGTTTTAGGATTGCTGTACCTCCTGTATAGATATCTTTGAGTGTTCCAACATGAGATTCATCTATTCCTTGTCTTTGAAGGGTTCTCATTACTGCTGAAGTTTTGACAGAATGAAAAGGTTTCTCACAGTCTATAAATGCCATACTTATGTTTTTTCATACTCTATTAACTTTCCCATTAGCTGGTTAATTACTTGAATATGGTCAATTGTTGAATACCCACTTCTAAATCCTCCCTGCTCTCTTGGTTGATTAAAGTCTATCGGTCTTTCTATTCGGCCTAATATGATCTTTGTTAATATTTTATATATTACTAAGCTTTAATTTATTGAGTGACAAATATTTACATATATATATATATATATATATATATATATATATATATATATATATATATATATATATATATATAAGCTATCAATTCGTCTACAATAACAAAACTCCATTGTTTCTCAATTAAACTAGTTATATTTAATATATGAGTTTTCCATGAAGACTTGTCAGGTTTTCCATTCCGCTCGAAATTTATTAGATTTCTTTATTAGGTCATCCTTCTTATTTTGTGGAGTTTCTTCCTTCACAGTAATGTAGTTAATTAAACGAACATCTGCTGTTTCAGCTGGGCAAAGTGTTATGAATGGAGGGATATTTCAAAGGTTCTTTGCCATGATAAATGTTTGTACAATGCTATCCAGCTGTTGGTGTCTTTACTTCTTACCAAAAAGATGAGTCATAGTCGTGCAAAATATGAGAACATTCTTGAATAAGATAAGCTTCGTAATAATTAGAGAAGTAGAAGGAACTAACATGCAAGCAAGAGAAAACGAGATTTTATTAAAATACTTAATCAACCACTCAATAAAAAAGGTTAAGAGACACTATGTAAGAATCAAAGAGGTAGAAGGAACTAACATGTCAGCAAGAGGAAAACTAACTTTGATTAAAATACTTAATCAACCACTCAAAAAAGAATGTTAAGAGACGCTATGAAAGGATAAAAGAGGTAAAAGGAACTAAGATGCCAGCAACAGAAAACGAGCTTTTCACAAGATACCAAAGCATCCGCTCAAAAAAAAAATCTTATCAAAAACTTTAGCAGCCTAGTGAGTTGGATAACATGTCCGTCACCTAATTAAATTGGAAGATGAATGATGATAATGCCACAGGAATTTCGGTGATCATCCAAACACAATAAACATCGGTTTTATTTACCGAGAAGTTGCGAAAACTCCTGAAGATTTCCCTCATTTTTTGGTTTTTCGGAAATGGCTTATCTGGAATTAGGATATATTGCACCTGAGGAGGAAGGCCATTTATCACTACTGAAAGATAAGTTTATCCCCAAAGTTTAATGGGCAGGAGACGATGTAGGAGACATTGGGCTAAGAAAAGATTAATCTATCTATCAGACGCACTTCTCTTCTTTTCCATTCACATCCCATCTTTTTGCAATTATCGTTTCTGCCTTTCTGGTTAGTTATTTCATCCACACTGTTACAAATTTACTGTAAAAAAAAGGTAAAAATCCTGGAATAAATGTTGCCAGGTATTTACCGTTTCAAAAATCGGATATATTGACATAAAGGAGTGATATTACGTTCACCAACCCGTCAAAGATAATAAGAGTTTAGTATAATTATGGTCGCCTGTAATTTACATAAATATGGCTAAGAACAGTAGATTTTTACGAAGAATTTCCGATTGAAATAAGGTTTTTTTAACAGTGTACAGTCGTGTTAAAACTACTGAAAAAAATGTATATTCGAACCCTGTCCTAAGTTTGTAAACTAACAAAGGAAAATGAGCTTTCTTATGTTTATGTCAATAGTTATACATGCATTTTGGGGGAAATACTTGTATTGGATTTAGATAAATTGTTCTATCTAAGGAAATGTTAGAACTACTGAAAGAATGATATTCGAACCATGTCATACATTTCAATATTAACAAAGTAGAAATAAGCTTTCTTAGATTTATGTCAATAATTATGCTAAGTGATTAGCAAAATATAACCTTTCATAGAAGTAGCCTTAAGGGTCGGATTCCTCTGATTCGACAGAAGTATGCTCTCTTTAAATGTAATTTGTTATGCCATTGTTGATAATGATCGTTATCCTATCACGTGCATATATTGAAATAGGATTTTAGATTAAAGAATTTTTTATCATAGCCTAACTAAATATGGAAAGATAACCAATAAAAACTACACATACACACACACTCATATGTATATATATATATATATATATATATATATATATATATATATATATATATATATATATATATATACATATATATATATATATATATATATATATATATATATATATATATATACATA
>NC_090740.1:13372582-13390082 GCF_036898095.1 Palaemon carinicauda | reverse complement strand
TCTTTGCCTTCACTTCCTATGAATTAAGATATTTTCCTCAGAATAAACGAAAAGTAAATCCCTTTACTGTCATTGGCCCTCATTTTAGAAAATTTATTTCAATTTATTCGGATTACTCAATTAAAGTATTATAAACGTAAAACAAGCTATTCTTTAAATCAAATAATATGGGCTATTAATCCATATATAATATATAAAACAACTCAGTGTATTTTTCCTGGTTTTCAGCACCAGCTCTGAGGAAAAATCCATTTAATCTTCTGCGTTACTCTAAAAGTCCGAATAAATCTGTTTGTTTTATGATCCTGATATTGAAGGATGCCGTTGGGAATGGAAAAAAAGAAAAAAAAAACTTGGCGGAAGTCAAATCTTTCAAAAAAAAAAAAAGAAAAAAAAAGGAGAAAAGGGATAACCTCAGTTGTCTGAAATCATAAAGGTTATACGCTCACCCTTATATAAATTTAGAGAAAGCTGCTATTATTTTCAATGTTGTTTGTAATACCATCCATTTTCTAATCCTTCCACTATGACAATCCTGTAGCAACATCAAATCTTTTATATTAGAAAAGAAAGCCGAGTAGTTTCCTAAAATTAAATGATAAGGTATATATATCATATCAAACAAAATGTCAACCACTACTCTTTAAAAGGTTAAGTTACCGATATGGAAGAAGTATTGGACATTATTCGCTTACTAGTATACACGACCCGTCAAAAAGGACCTCTAAGTACATAGATAGATATACACATACGCTGACACCCCTCTCACCAGGTTATGACTAGTTCCTCTCCCCCTACCCAAGGGACAGTGAGAGACCGAGTATTTATATATGTATATATATATATATATATATATATATATATATATATGTATGTATATATGTATATATATACATATATATATAATATATATATACATATATATAATATATATATACATATAAATATACATATATCCGTATATATATATATATATATATATATATATATATATATATATATATATATATGTATGTATATATATATATATATATATAGATATTAATATATATATATATATATATATATACATATATATATATATATTAATATATATATATATATATATATATATATATATATATATATATATATATGTATATGTATGTATGTATGTATGTATATACGGGTATATATACCTATATCTATCTATCTATTTATCTATCTATCTATCTATCTATCTATCTATATATATATATATATATATATATATATATATATATGTTTATTATATATACTGTATATAAGTAGACACTCGCTCTTTATTATATAGGGAAGATTCTAGAACATTTGGCAATTTTCACATATATACACAAAAAGTATCTTTAAAAACGCTATTAATGCGATCAAACATTTCCTTTTTGGAAAATAAAACAAGTAATTCACCTCTGCAGCAGTCAGATTTGCCAGTCATTCCATTTCTCGCGTAGATCATAACGATAAAGCAGCGCTGCAAAGGATATTAAGTCTATAAATATTATAGAGTTAGCTTTTTCATTGCTTCCCCATTTTGCTCGGGATGGTTGCTGTTCCAAATGATTGTTGATTTTCTGAATGTGGAATGAGAAATTCTGTAGATACAGGTTCGTTTCAAACATGCTAACACCCACTATTATTACCTCCGTTAACGACGTTGTGAAGAGATTATGTTTTCGTCCATGTTTGTCTGTTTGCCTGTTTGTTTGTTTAAAACAGCTCCCTGACCACAATTTTACTTATAGAGTAGTGTAACCTTCAGGGATTAAGTGTTATGTAGAGACGCGGAAGTGATTAAAATTTGAAAGCCCTAGGTCAAACGTCAAGGACAAGGTCGAGCAAAAGGTGGACCGAATGAACACTAACATTAACCCCCAGTTCGCACATGTTTTTCAAAGATTTCAAATACGTCTCCGGTCTAAATTGATTCTTGGAAAGGCAAGCAGGTATCAAGAAATAACCTGCCGTGGTGGAGGTCTGCACTCTAAGAGCACTTTTCTATTTATTAATATTATTATTACATAAGCTACAACCCTAATCAAAAAAGCGGGATTATATAAGCCCAAGGGCTCCAACATGAAAAATAGCCCAATGAGGAAAGGAAATAAGGTAATAAATAAACTACAAGAGTAGTAATGAACAAACAAACAAACAAACAAACAAAAATATCCTAAGAACAGTAAAAAAATTATTTTAGATTTCTCATATGCAAATTATGAAAACATCAAAAAAAAAAAAGAAAAAAAAAGGAAAACAAATAAGATAGAATAGTATGCCCGAATGTACCCTCAATCAAGAGAACTATACCCCAAGACAGAGGAACACAGAGGCTAAACTAAATAATAAATACATTAATCAGAGCAAAAGAATAATGTACGCACGCTTTAGCACTCACATGATCTTCTAACTGCTTGGAATAAGAAGTGTAAATACCGGTTGAATTAGCGATTCTCGAGGCATGATAACGTAACGAGAGTTGTTTGGAAATTCCTGAAGCATGATAGCGTAACGGGAGTTTTTTTTTTTTGGAAATTCCCGAGGCATGATAATGTAACGGGAGTTTTTGGGAAATTCCTAAGGCATGATAACGTAACGAGAGTTGTTTGGAAATTCCTGAGGCATGATAGCGTAACGGGAGGTTTTCTTTGGAAATTCCCGAGGCACGATAATGTAACGGGGGTTTTGGGGAAATTTCTAAGGCATGATAACATAACGAGAGTTGTTTGGAAATTCCCGAGGCATGATAACGTAACGGGAGTTTTTTGGAAATTCCTAAGGCATGATAACGTACCTAGAGTTGTTTGGAAATTCCAGAGGCATGATAACGTAACGGGAGTTTTTTGGAAATTCCCGAGGTATGATAATGTAACGCGAGTTGTTTGGAAATTCCCGAGGTATGATAACGTAACGGGAGTTTTTTGCAAATTCCTGAGGCATGATAACATAACGGGAGTTTTTTGAAAATTCCTGGGGCATGATAACGTAACGAAAGTTTTTGAAAATTCCCTCAGGCATAATAACGTAACGGGAGTTTTTTGGAAATTCCTGAGGCATGATAACATAACGGGAGTTTTTTGGAAATTCCTGGGGCATGATAACGTAAGGGGAGTTGTTTGGAAATTCCTGAGGCATGATAACATAACGAGAGTTTTTTGGAAATTCCTGAGGCATGATAACATAACAGGAGTATTTTGGAAATTCCTCAGGCATGATTACATAACAGGAGATTTTTGGAAATTCCTGAGGCATGATAACGTAACGAAAGTTGTTTGGAAATTCCCAAGGCATGATAACACAACGGGAGTTTTTTGGAAATTCCTGAGGCATGATAACATAACGGGAGTTTTTTGAAAATTCCTGAGGCATGATAACGTAACGAGAGTTGTTTGGAAATTCCCGAGGCATGATAACATAACGGGAGTTTTTTGGAAATTACTGAGGCATGATAACGTAACGAGTTGTTAGTCTTTTTGTACCCGAACACAAACACGAACACACCCAGATTGCCCGGAGCTTATCCCAGGAGCCTTTCTCCGGGCGGGGCCTCTTTGACTAGCAGTTATATCCTCGAAGTTTTTACATGTAAGGCGTATAGGTGGTAGAATAGGAGAGGTCAACCCCGTACCTCGACTTGTATAAGTTAAATTTTCAATATTTAAAAAGAAAAAAAAAATATTTTTTATGTTCATACTAGGGACGTCCTACACTTGGAAGTTTCGCAGTGTTATTAACGAAAGGAAACACACACAGACACACACACACATATATATATACTATATATATATATATATATATATATATATATATATATATATATATATATATATATATATATATATATATATATGTATACATATATATATATATATATATATATATATATATATATATATATATATATATATATATATACACACACACACACACACATATATATATATATATATATATATGTGTGTGTGTGTGTGTGTGTGTATGTATGTATGTATACTTATGTGTGTATAGAAATATCTCCACCAGTATCATAAGTAACTGTTTTAACTGTTTTATTTAGTGACTGAGGAATTTATGGTTTGTTTTCTATAAAAATAACTAGAATTATAATTAATAAAACCCTTCAATTCTGTGCAATGTTTACAACTCTAACTTTAAATTTTAAAGAAAAACCTACTCAAGGTTTTTTATTAGGAGAAAAAAAAGAAATCGATCACAAAGTTAGGACGAAAAGTCCCGCACCTAATATTGGACTTTTACTTCTTCAGAATTTCGATCTTCCTAGTTCGGGAAATTCTCTCATCTCGAGTCTCCAACTTCACAATCAGTTACATCCTTTAAAACTTCAATGGCTTCAATCTGCAAATCTTCGCACGAGTCTCAAGTTTTAATGATTTTCGCCAGAGATATCGGTTCGACTGGCTTGGCTGTCTAATGCTGGATTGATATTGTTTTTATTGCTGATATTAATGACGAAAATATCCTACAGATAAATCAAAAGGAAAAGTTATAATTTTTAGTCTTTAGTAATAATGCTACTAAAATAGCATTTTGTTTTGATTATTGAGTTCATATTTTTCCTGGCATTGTTCGATGTATTTAGGCGTAATATATTAATTACATTCATATACAATAGTAATACTGATTTCATTTATATAAGTAAAATGTTTCTATATGATTTTTTTTCAACAAAATTGAAGTTTTAATGATTTCATATTTTTCACTTTTGGTATTTTCAGAATTTCTGGGTAGCATTTATTTTCAATATACTATTTCTCCAAAAATCTATATTATTAATGAAGTTTTTCTATTTGAAAAATAGTATATATGTTTATTGATATTACTCCACACCAACTGATGTAGCTTCTTATAATGTGAATGACTAAACTAAAGCAATTTAAGAATACTTAAATAGTCCCACTCCTTTCTCAATTACATTTATCAAAACAGCAGGGGTGAATACCATTTATAATATTCTTAAGGATATTGATGTGAATAAGCGACTGTAAATATACTGATTGGCAGTTTTACCAACTAAACATACACCCCTTATTGTATGTCCGAAATAGTATGGGGGAAGTATTATCCACTCCCATAGTAAAATAAATCTAAATCACCAATCAATTTATCTATAAAAAAAAAAGCATTTATAGTTTTGCTTCCCAGTCGCAAAAAAAAAATCTTTTAAATATAAGAAAATCGCTTTTATATGTCTTCTGTTTACGATTAAAAAAGTATATGCAATTTTGGACGACCATTCAATAGACATTACGAACTTGAACTCATATTTCAATCTTCAACATCTGTCTCCAACATAGGGCTCCAACATTCGAAAAATATTTAAGAAAATCATCTTACATTTCAAATAACATCATTTGGTGAGAAAAACTTTAACAAATACATCTCATATTATCTTTTTATGTATATTAGAGCATCATATTCTATTTTCACCAAGTCGTTTGGGAGATAAGCTGTCCTTCAACATCATGTTCAGCTTTTGTGAGTAGTCCAAAAAAGGATAAAATTTTCCAACCACCCAGCCCCCTAAAACGTAAGAATAGACACATGATAGTTTGCCAAAATTATCAGAAACATCTCTTTTCACTATCGGTCCTCTTTCAAAATATGACGCATAATCTTGATTCAGTACACCATGATATATAATGAAAATTTAAGGTTACAAAGAAGATTTACAGAGAAGGGTTGTAGACTGGGAAGTTGGCAAGAGACTTTGGAGAGGGATGGCTTGAGAGTAAATGTGGATAAGAATGAAGCTATGGTGAGCAGTAAGGAAGGTAGGGACAGGATATTATCATCATTATTACTATCAAAGCTACAATCCTAGTTGGGAAAGCAGGATGCTATAAGCCAAGGGGCTCCAACAGGAAAAATAGCCCAGTGAGGAAAGCAGAGGCTCCGTTATAAAACAAGTGGAACAATTTAGATACTTGGGATCTACTGTAAATCAGACTGGAAGATACGAGACTGAAGTTGAGCATAGGATAAAAGTAGCTTTGGGGAAGCGGAGGGAGGTAGTAGGAGTAGTATGCGATTAGAAAATGCCAATTCAACAGTAATTTTTAGAATTTCTGGAGTTCCTGAAATGATTCCAATACATGATCACAATGCTTCCTACTTTGCACAATCGATCCAACGATATATTTGCCTTTCCTTATTATTAGCAAAATTGTATATATATATATATATATATATATATATATATATATATATATATATATATATATATATATATATATATATATATATATAAGAATGGCTCAAACATTTTGAAAATAGAATGGCATTATAATTAATATTCAGTGTGTGATAGACTCAAATACTCTGTTTATTTATGTGGAGCATCAGTAGGGTAAAAGCCAGACAGACATGCATCTCCTCATCCACTTTGCATTTGCGTGTTGACAAAAACACTCACTGCTCTCAATAGTGATTTGTCCCCTCTATCATTATGTCCACTACATATTAATTCATAAATACTTCATTGGCAAAGTGGTGCGGATCGATATCGCCCGTATTTGCTGTTTCAGGCTCAAAATTATATTCTGATGGAATGAAATATTCAGTTTCCTACTGAATATCCCCTATGAGAGTTACACGCCAGCCGACTACACTTATTGTGCATGGTTCATTTTCATTTACATCTCTGAATTATGAAATACTACTGTCATCACTGTCACTTTCAGCTCCCAACACAGTCCCCATCACGATATCTGAAAAGGGCTCACAAACAAATCTTTAATCAAGAATATTCTTACCATCAGTCAATTCTCATTCATCTTCACTAAACGTATCAGATTCGCTGTCTACAATTTTTTCTTTATCTTATCCACTCTAAGCTCAGGCTTGTATGACGTCATACTTGGGTGAGCTTTCGGTCATGCCAGCTGACAAAACAATAGAGAGCGCTGTATCCGAATCCATTTCCGGTAAAAGGAAAGTGCCGCGTTGACTAGATTGTTCCTACTATCTCCAGCACTACTACTCTTAATATCACCATCATCATATTCTCCTACGCCTATTGACACAAAGGGCCTTGGTTACGTTTCGCTAGTCATTTCTATCTTGAGCTTTCAACTCAATACTTCTCCATTCATCATCTCCTATTTCGCGCTTCATAGTCCTCGGCCATGTAGGGCTGGGTCATCCAACACCGCTTGCTACCATCACCAGCACTACTACCCATAATATCCTCACCGTCATCTCTTCCTACGCCTATTGACGCAAAGGGTCTCGTTTAGATTTCACCAGTCGTCTCTATCTTCAGATTTAATTCAGTACTTATCCCTTCATCACATACCTCCCGCGTCATAGTCCTCAGCCATGCAAGTCTGGGTCTTCCACCTCTTCCAGTGCCTTGTGGAGCCCAGTTGAAAGTTTGCTTAACTAATATCTCATGGGAAGTGCGAAGATCATGCCCAAACCATGATATAGGGTAGACAATTAATAGATTAAATCATGTTCATACCTTATACGCACAATATAAAACAGATTTTCTACCTCGTGATTAATTAAGAATGTTAATACGCCATTAGATAAAAACAGAGGCATAACATGAAATGTAATTGGCCTTCTAATGACACTTTTCATCGCATAATGGTTAATGTAGAGGCTTGCCAAATTACCTTTCAAGAACACTTGCCTTGAAAATTATGGTGCTACAACTACTGCTACAGTATAGGGGAGATATGATAGGTGGGGGAGGGGAGGGGAGGAATTAGGATTTTAGAAGGATTGTAGGTGATAATGTTAAAAAGAAGTGCAGTGGGAGGTGAGAAGATTGGGGCAGACCCACTATATGATTTTTTTTCTTTTTGGTGGGGGGGGGGGGGGTTTATTATTTCAACATCATGCCTTATGGACTACCAGGAGGAGCAATTATGGCGACCAATTCAAAAAGATCCTATATAAGGAAATATGAACTTGTGGTAATATATTTTGGAGGTATTTTTAGTCCTGCTTTTCCTCAAACAACTAAATATAACAAATGCACCAATTTTTCAAATATATATTTTTTTTCATTCCCCCATTTTTTAAAAATAAATTTACTATTTCTTTTACTCTTCCTAATAACTCTGTACATCTTCTTCATCACTCTATGTGCTCAAAACATTATTCTCTGTAAAGAACATGAAACTTGTGTTAATATATTTTGAGGGTATTTCTAGTCCTGTTTTTCTCAAACAATTAGATTTAACAAATGCACTAATTTCTCAAATATATTTTTTCCTTCTCCCATTCTTGAAAATATATTTACAATATATTTTACTCTTCCTAACATTTCCCTACATCTTCTTCTGTACTTTATATACTTTTAATATTATTCTCTGTAAATAGAACATTAAAAAATATGTTCCAAAACTAATTTGGGCAAAATCTCGTTACCCTCCAATTGTTGTAACCAGATGGCCATAAATATCTCTAAAATTGCACAACCTCTCAAGTACAAGATGAGAACATTAAAATGAAATATAGTTAATTCGTGTGGAACGAGATCATAAATTAGCCGCAGTACCTCTACTAGTAATGACGTAGTTTATAACCACTTATTAAGTTAACAAAGAAGTATTTTATGCATTGGTTGCCCTGCTATGAACAGGCATCAAAGTTTATTTGTCATTCACTAGAAAGAGGATAAATTTACGAATGTTTAAATGTGAAGATTCGTACATTGTTAAAAAATCCGTAATCTTACGAGAAATTCTCCGTAAAAATATACTGTTCTCAGCCGTATTTTAATAAAATACAGGCGACCGTAATAATGAATTATCCTGGATAAGGTGAACTTTTTATAGATCAGTCAAAGATATTATATGTAGAATTAAATAGGAAACTAATAAATATATACAAATATTAATTTTTATACATAGAAAATAATAATCAAAAGGAAACCATATTCTTGGCTCACGGCATACCTTCCAGAAAGAACCAGAGTTTTTCAACATGCAAAGTAAAATTTATGAACATTCCTATCCTCTAAGCGTACCTGAGCAGCTCAAGCAAATATGATTTAGTCTTTCTGAGTAACTTTTCCTATTCTGTCTTCCCCTAATCATTTTTGGCTTGGGGAAAAACTGCAGGATATTTTCCAGGACGCAATATTTATGGCAGTCTATGAAGGAGACGAGGAAAAAACACTATCTTTTCGTGGCGAAAAATGTCACCATAAACTAATACTGATGTTTTTCTTATAGGAAAGGTGAATACAAATACCGAAAGGAATGGCCAATAGAAACGCTAGTAAAAGATTTATGCAAAATGGTACTTAGTTATTTTTTGCAGATAGCAGAAAAACTTAATAGGCTATATGTATGTATGTATGTATGTATGCATGTATGTATGTATGTACAAATATATTCTATGTTGGACATCCTTTTCGCATTTCCTAGTTATGAATACAAATTACAAAAAGGAACGGCTAATAAAAACGAAAATGAAAGATATTTGAAAAATATCTCTTAATTTGTGCAGATAGAAAAAAATAACAAGATGGGTATATATACAGCATATATATATATATATATATATATATATATATATATATATATATAAATATATATACAGTATATATATATATATATATATATATATATATATATATATATATATATATACACATATATACTAATATATGTATATATATATATATATATATATATATATATATATATATATATATATATATATATATATATGTATATACTGTATATATAAATATAAATATATATATATATATATATATATATATATATTATATATATATATGTATATATAAATATGCATACACACATATATATATATATATATATATATATATATATATATATATATATATATATATGTATATGTAAATATATATATATATATATATATATATATATATATACATATATATGTATATATATAGTATATATATATATATATATATATATATATATATATATATATATATACATATATATATATATATATATATATATATATATATATATATATATATATATATATATATATATATATATATATATATATATAATCTATGTAGGATATTCCTTTCGCAATGGAGATATCCTTTTAGGCTTATAATAACTAGTTTTGCTTGGAAATTGGTATGTCCTTCTTTCCCGAGGTAGAAGCACTAAGTAATAAATTTCTTGGCTGCATAGTATATATCAGTATTTTCTTAGCCAGCAAAGAGTTTATCATGAAAAGATAGAGCAAGGAAATTTTCTTTAGAAAATCTGAATTTTAGTAACTTACTTGTTGGAGATGCGAACGCTACCATACATGCATACATGTATAATACACAAATGTATGTATATCTATCTATCTATCTATCTATCTATCTATCTCTCTATCTATCTATCTATCTCTATGCTTAAATACAACAACAACACCGATAACAACAACAACATATTCTACTCAAGTATTCAATCTTCATTTTCCAAACCAAATACGATTTTCTACGTAAATCAAAATGAATCCTTACTCATTTCTATTTCTCTTGTAACCTTTTTAAACGTCATAATCTGCCCGTTTTATATTATAATTGTTTTAAAACACTTCCAAAAACGGGCTCTGATTTTGAATAGTTTTTTTTTTTTATTTTAGGTATATTTACATGGGTAAGAGTAACCCATAAATTAAACTAATTTCATTTACCTTGGACAGCATTTATACAGTTGAAGACAAAAGTCTTTCAACCATGAAAAGTTTCCAACTCTTCGCCAGATTCAGTACCTAACTAATGTGAACATTTGTATTCATTAGTTCTTAGTTTTGGTAAATACCTCTGTAGCTTGATATATATTCAAATAATAAAATTTTCATTCGTATTTTTGAGATATATGAATTTTTCCACATAATAGGGTCTAATAATTTATGTGACTTTCATGGTTTTATTTCACAATATGTAATTTAACTAGATAGTATTATATGATTTCAAAAACAAACCATAAAATCTCTCTTTTTTTTCAGATATTCGCGAACATGCCCAGCTAAAATGTAAACACATTGTCAATATTCCTAAAATTTCCCTCACATGAGGTTAAAAGGTAACATACTTTTATGGAATAGCACAAAATTCGTAGAACAGGATTGCCAGAATTTTACATAACGCAAAATTATAATGAATCAACGTTGACTTTTATACCACAAAAAAAAAAAAAAAAAAAAATGGGACATAAGCTATTAGATGTTGATGCCAAGTCTTCTTTTAGATTGTTTTGTTGACAAGATGACACCTAAAAGTCACTATCATGTTAGCCTTTCTACATTCTCTTTCTGGCTTATATTACTATCCAGCAACCATCACCTAAATTAACTATCCTTCCACACACTTCTCACATACTGTCCAACCATATTTCAACTGAACATTCAAAGATTTTTTTCTGAATCAATTTCACAACCCATAATTTTTCATATAAAGATATCAAACAAACCTCTTAACTTGATTCCAAATATTTTACATTGTCTCTGTCGATTCTACCATAAGCATATTCTATGTTCACGTATGCTGCGTATATCTTCTCATTAATTTTAAGGATCCCATGATCCATTTGAATTAGAAAACTTTGATTAACAAACCGTTATCTGTTCTTCTTACACTTTTAAAATCGTATCATACATCATTCAATTAATACAAACGTAATTCACATACATTTCTTATGGTCGAGTCTATCACCTTTATCTTCATACAATTGAAGAGGTAAAAACCTATTCATTACAAAGAAGTTATTATATCCTCTCTCTCTCTCTCTCTCTCTCTCTCTCTCTCTCTCTCTCTCTCTCTCTCTCTCTTCTCTCTCTCTCTCTCTCTCTCTGATCCAAAATATTGTATATCCTTGTAACACCTCTCTCTCTCTCTCTCTCTCTCTCTCTCTCTCTCTCTCTCTCTCTCTCTCTCTCTCTCTCTCTCTCTCTGATCCAAAATATTGTATATCCTTGTAACACCTCTCTCTCTCTCTCTCTCTCTCTCTCTCTCTCTCTCTCTCTCTCTCTCTCATATCTATGGACTGCATTAAAAGTTAATGAAATACAACTCTCACCTCTCAAACATTCAACGCTGATAAAAAATTTAGGAAATTCCCTTTGATTCTGACTTTCTAAAGTGTTTAGTTAATTTTTCACAATTCTTGAAAAGAAGAAATTTCGTTCATTTGCATAATCATCCCTAACGAAAGAGCCTGACAACTCTGTAAACAAAGGTGTGTTGACACAAATTAGCTTTCTTTTTACTCTTGCTAAATTAGCACATTGAAGTTTGAGGAGTTATATGCTACTGTAATTGGGCCCAAAAATTGATTTTTTTATAGCCAATCACCGAAATGGAAAAACTATGGATAGTGTACCCGAGCCGTCAAAAATTAAGTCTAAATATTTAGAAAGTTACACACACGCATACGCATACACACCCTTTACCTTCCTAAAATACAATCCGCTGGTTCGGCAATTTGTGGGAGAGTGTGGTTTCTTCTTGTACCTTTCGAGGTACACCCTCTCACCAGGGTCTCCCTTGCTCTGTACTATATAGGGGAGATAATAGACGGTGGGATAGTAAAAGATACCGTTTAAAAGCAAAATTTGGAAAGAGGTTAAACAAAAATTAGCACAAATTGTAAACCTACATCGAATTGAAGCATTGATCTGTAGATAGACAAAGTTATATTATTATTATTATTATTATTATTATTATTATTATTATTATTATTATTATTTAATATATATACTTTTTAAGCTACAGCCCTAGTTGGAAAAAGTAAAAACATTAAAATAAATATATCCTATATAAACCATAACAACTTTAACAAAACAAGAGAAAGAGAAATTAGAGAGAATAGTGTGCCCGAGTGGCCCCTCAAGCAAGAGAACTCTAACCCAAGACAGTGAAAGACCATGGTACGGAGGCTATGGCACTGTCCAAGACTAAATAACAATGGTTTTATTTTGGAGTATCCTATTCCATATTTATAATTTAAGCCCGTTTAATAAGTATGAAATCACTTTGAAATACGTTCATAAAGACAAGTTCTCTTCAACGCCTTTAAAGGTGATGACGAGGTAGTATCACGCAAGGAGTCGGGACATCGCTGATTAAATTAAAGTTTTCTTCCTCCACATATTTTCGAAACGACACCATTATTCTTAAAGTGTGACGTTCATCCTGTTTACAGCCAAAACCAAATTAATAATAACCTGGGATCTAAAATTATGTGGAAACAAATATTATAACTTGTTTTCCTTAACAAGAAATACACACACAGTACGCAGGGTAGTGAAGGCCTGGTGGTAGCATCCTTGCCTAGTGATTGCCAGACTGTGGTTCAAATCCCGTTCAAACTCGTTAGTTCCTTTAGTCACTGCAACCTCACCATCCTTGTGAGCTAACGATTGGGGTAGGGGGACGTTTGAGAGAGCCTATAGGTCTATCTGCAGAGTCCTCAGCTGCCATTGCTAGCCACCTTGGTCCTAACTTGGGTGGAGAGGTGGCTTGGACTCTGATCATATGTAACATTGTCAATCTCTAGGGCATTGTCCTGCTCCATAGGGTAATGTCACCGCCCCCTGCCTCTGCCATTCATGAGCGGCCTTTAAACCTTTAAACATAAATTATATATAATATATATATATAATATATATATATATATATATATATATATATATATATATATATATATATAGCGAGAGAGAGAGAGAGAGAGAGAGAGAGAGAGAGAGAGAGAGAGAGAGAGAGAGAGAGAGAGAGAGAGTAGCACACTTAATTATTTGGTCGACTCCTCTGCTATTAGTTATCGGGAAAATCATTTCATACCAAGCTTTCATTAACGTACAAACATTATTCCTAAATTCCCCAGTATTCTATGAGGAAATTAATTAACAAATATTTTTATATGTCTCTATTTCTAGCTCAGTAACTCGAACTAAAATTTATAAAATATCTAAAATACTGGATAGGACAGATATAACTAAAAGGATACAAAAACAAATAACAAAAAAAATAGTTTGTAAAAACGAGGGAAAACAAGTGTTTTATCGGAAGAGAGCTTGCCAGAATATGGAGAAATAATTGCGTTACATAAGGGGAGGAACATAAAAAAAAAAAGAAAAAAAAATTAAGGGAAAAAATGTTTGGGTGCTCCAGGGAAGGACCAGAACCTTAAAAAAACAAATACAGGTTTTGGTGGGGCGATGCTGAGCGAAAAGAAAATATTGAGGCCAAGAAACTTCACGATTGGATCAAGGCTGTCTTATTCTATTCAAGTCAATCGTTATTACTCATATCCTCCTACACCTATTGACGCAAAGGGCCTCGGTTACATCTAGGCTGTCGTCTGTATCTTGAGCTTTTGATTAATTTTGATATATATATATATATATATATATATATATATATATATATATATATATATATATATATATATATATATATATATATATATATATATATATAAAGTATCAATTACATATAGAGAAATATACTTGGTATTTCTAACCCTGTATATAAACGTACACAAATTTCATAGCGCCTGTGAATTATAAGCCTTGAAAATATGTACACCAGAGAGAGAGAGAGAGAGAGAGAGAGAGAGAGAGAGAGAGAGAGAATTTGGCGATGATAGTTTCCACGGTGTGCACATGGGGACACTCACACACACATATTCAAGTTCCAGAATCGAACATCGAAGACAGCGCCAGACATCACATACCAATTACAGTCAATGGCAGGAGAACTGAGCCATGTGTTCATACACACAAGATAGCTCTACATATTATTAATATCCAATATTTTGGTTAGGCCTATATGAAGATTTTCAAGAATTACAAATCTCTCTCTCTCTCTCTCTCTCTCTCTCTCTCTCTCTCTCTCTCTCTCTCTCTCTCTGGTGCACATATTTTCAAGGTTTTAGATTATAGGCTACTGTATATGAAATTTGTGTACTTTTATATACATGGTTAGAAATACCAAGTATATTTCTCTATATGTAATTGATACTATAGAAATTGTGGTGGCCTATTCGGTAACGTCACTGACTTGTGATGGCCAGACTGGGGTTCAAGTCCCACTCAAACTCGTTAGTTTCTTTGGTCGCTGCAACCTCACCCTCCTTTTGAGCTAAGAATGGGTCTTTTTGGGAGCCTTTAGGTCTATCTGCTGAGTCATTAGCAGCCAATGCATGACCCTCCTTGGTCCTTGCTTGGGTGAAGAGAGGACTTGAGCACTAATCATAACTATATTAGGTTAGTCTCTAGGGCATTGTCCTTCTTGTTAGGGCAATGTCACTGTCCCTTGCCCCTGCCATTCATGAACGGCCTTTAAACCTTTTATAGTTGCTATATTGCTTTTGATGTAATTCTTTGAAATTTCGGATCAAGGATTAAATTCTGTTGATCTGTATTTTACATAGTAGTTCAGATGTAATTCTGATATATTACTTTTTGAAACAATGAAAAAAGGCCTAATGTTATGCCGGTTCTAGAACAAGGAACACCCAACTAGGATTATAAGCAATGAAAGAAGGAATATCAATCATAGTAAAGTATAGGTATGTCGATACAAAATTTACATCGACGACGTAGATACAGCTTAATAAAAGATTTGATATATTAAATACTTTTTGTATATTGAATTAACCAATTTTTTAACAAGTCACTACTAGAAGAGTTTGAAGACCCAGGGCTACATGGCTAAGGACTATGAGGCGTGAGGTTGGAGATGATGAATAGAGAAGCATCGATTTAAAAGCTCATGATAGAGACATCCTGTGAAATCTGAGGCCCTTTGCTTCAATAGGCGTAGGAGGAGATGAATAATAATAATAATAATAATAATAATAATAATAATAATAATAATAATAATAATAATCATTTGATTGTTGACCCTCCTTAATAATAATAATAATAATAATAATAATAATAATAATAATAATAATAATAATAATAATATTTTGACAGTTGACCCTCCTTAATAATAATAATAATAATAATAATAATAATAATAATAATAATAATTTATATATACAGATAAAAGGTAACTGTTTAGCATTTTTATCAGCTATGGGAATACGATGAATCTTAATGAGCCCTTCTTGATTAGAGCATTAACACATATAATTCCACATGGAATATTCCTAATCAACTGGATCTCATTAAACATGCATACACACTCACTCATTTTTCATATCGTTTTAGATTGGTTCGAGTCTGAAATTTCACCTTAGGTTATTGTTAAGTTATTAGCTTAAATCACATCCAATTGCATATAGTGGCCAAGAAATGTTCGCAGTCTATGAGTAAAAACTATTACATTGAAAAAGTCTGTCCATGTGAGACTACTAAGGAGAAATACGGCGAGAAATGGTTGCCAAATTCAAGTTACTGGTTTTGAATATTCTCCTTTATAACTTTTGAAATAACCTACTTAGCTTTCAACGAAGCTATTCACTAAGCTTATCTTTGTCTATATATTCCTTTTATTTAACAAACAATGAAATGACAATCTATTTGCAGCAAACAATAGCTATTTACTTTTAAGATATTTTAGAACTATCACTAGCTCCTTATACAAACTGTGAAATAAGAAATATTATAGTTCTATTATAGGAAAAGTATAGCAATTTTATAGCGAAGGACTATATCGAGTTTTCCTATAAGTTGGTGACTCCTTTGGTGTTTCATGATTTATTTCACTGAGAGAAAATTCAGAATTATCCTTCTCAAGGGTTCAAGACCCCTTGGGCCCCTAGTCATCTATGTGACCTGGTTTTCTACATTCGCTTTTTTATATGGTTGTGTAGAAATATTATTATGAAATGAGCATTATTTTAGTAAAAGACACAATAAGTCATAATTTCGTCATAATCAGTCTTTTGAAAGACGATGCCATGACTGGTATCATGTGCTAACTATTTCAGTTTACATGTGAATATTTGAACGTTGGTTACTGGGTAAGATTAGAGAAGCAATGTTTCCAACAACAGCTTTCATCTTTTTTTTTTTCAAATGACCCATCATCATTAAACATCAACAAAGACTTGTATAAAGCCAGTTCAAATAGGCAATAATAATAATAATAATAATAATAATAATAATAATAATAATAATAATAATAATAATAATAATAATAATAATAATAACAATAATGGTAAAAGTAATTTAACTCGTGTGAAGGATGATTCTTTAATTGAACATTTTCATGGCGTAAAGTTCTAGTTTAGTTGCACTTTGGAATAATTTTAGCCAAAAGGAATAATTAAAAATGCAGGATACGAACCTGGAATTACCTACTATTTTTGTCATATACCATTAGAGTTTTAATGTTATATCATTATTTAAAATTCATGTAATAAATTTTTATGAATTATGCATATATATATATATATATATATATATATATATATATACATATACATATATATATATATATATATATATATATACACATATATATATATATATATATATATATATATATATA
>NC_090740.1:13365082-13367582 GCF_036898095.1 Palaemon carinicauda | reverse complement strand
AAGAAAGGTTCCAATATGTCATTTATGTCAGTAGGTATACATATATATATATATATATATATATATATATATATATATATATATGTATATATATAAATATGTATATATATATATATATATATATATATATATATATATATATGTGTGTGTATATACATATATATATATATATATATATATATATATATATATATATATATATATATATATATATATATATATATGTGTGTGTGTGTGTGTGTGTATATATATATATATATATATATATATATATATATATATATATATATATATATATATATATATATATATATATATATATATATATATATATATATATATATATATACGATTCACGGTGAGCCTGAATATACAAGGATATCGTAAGATCCTTAACTGTCAGGTTTTCATGATTCCATATAAGCCAGATGTTAAAGGGAATAATGCAGGATTATCAAGAAACTATCAGCTTAGGGATCTCATTCTTCTGCTCGAATACCATTTCATCATGTTTATGTTTTCTTGTGAGACCGTTGATGTCACCAACAAGATGAAACTACTTACTCTAATCAAGTCTTTTCATATTTGCTTTCGCCTGCATCAAAAGTTAGTTCAACAATGCCTTCTTACTTTTATGTTAGGTCTTTCAAAATTTTGTACTCTCCGGTGTCTTTTTTTTTTAGCAAAAGCTTTATTCACTTGTTCTAGTTTCTTTTATTAGTATTTACATCTAAATAATTAACCGGATCAAGCCTTCATTTTCGTTTGCCATTTACAATGGCATCAATCTTTCTTTTTCATATATCAGACTACAGTGATAAAAGATCTCTCCTTCGCTCACAAGACTCTCAGCTTGAAAACTTTTTATAACATTTATATTAATTGTTGCGTTATGTTTTATATGCTTAATGAATACCTAATACCTATGAATGTCAACCATAAGAACATCATTTAGAAAACATTTTATACATGACATCGTTGTATATAGATAAGCAGCCATGAAAGTAAACACTCGTGACAATTCCTCTCACATATTGCAGGGGAGAAATTCAATCACCCTAAACATTCTTTACTAAAATGATCAGCCATTCAAAAACATTATCACTAATGTGTACTCCAGCATCTCATTTGTGATCCAATCAACCTTGGTATCTATTCTATTTCTAACCTCTTAATTACCTTTCTTATATCCTCAACAGCCACTTCAACAAATATTTCTCTTGATTCTCTATCCCATTAGAGTCTCGTATTGTAAAGCTCTTCCTTTCTTCTATCCCGATGTTTCAAAATGTCTATTAAAGTTTCATATTTGTTTGGTATAATTTGTTAAATTATTGTGTCTGGGATATAACCAACGTCTACTTTTTTCTCATTATGTATAATCTGGATATATATATATATATATATATATATATATATATATATGTATGTGTATATATACACACATATATATGTGTGTGTATCTATCTATCTATCTATCTATCTATCTATATATATATATATATATATATATATATATATATATATATATATATATATATATGAATGTGTGTTTGTGTAATTCATAATTAACTAGAAAAAGAGTACAAATCAGTTACATCTAAAACACAAGAATTCAACAAATTAAACCGCCAATGTAGATATGCAAAGTTAGAATCATTCAAAGGGGAAAACGTCAATAACAAACTACATATCTTGTCAACAGGAAAACAAAAAAAAAAGATATAAAACTCAATGTTGAGCGTCTTTATGTTCTTGGGGTCACGATGAAGGGAAAATGTGTTATTTGAATAGAGGATGTACGAGAACTCGATGTGTATAATGTTCAATTTTAGACATGTATAGGAACAGATGGGGGTGATCTTTGTCTGAGTATCATGGATAAAAATATTAGAAATATTATTTAAATTATGCAGAAAATCAATATGAATTAAGAAAGCAATTGCATTTGTTGCAATTTCAAACTATTTCTCTAATCTAAAAGTTCTCAAGAAAAAGTCTATGTAAAATTGTAAATGTAAACTATGAACCAAATTATTTTTTAGGAATAGACATTGAAAATTTACCTCTTTTAACATGCAAATCAAAAAGCACCAAAATATTCCATCCAATAGGTAATTAAAATAAAAATGTGATAATGTTCTGATAAAAGTATGATTCGTAGCATACTCAGAATTGACATATGGGAATTATTTCAAACATTTTATGCATTCTCTACCTATCCTATGTCTGTTAAAGCAACCTTCATCCAAGAAGGCTGCCATTAAGTATCCGTATATAGATGAACGACTATAAATCTTCTATTAACGTAATATATTTAGATCAATGCTTTTCCAAATACCAATAGGTCCATTGTGTTATTGAATGACTTTAAAAGCTCGGATATTCATATGAACATTGCCAAGAAGTCTGTGGTCACATAAAAACGACTAAAATACTTCTATTAATGTAATATATTTAGATCGATGCTTCTCCCAACTATCAACAGGTTCATTGTGAT
>NC_090740.1:13357582-13360082 GCF_036898095.1 Palaemon carinicauda | reverse complement strand
AAAAAAATGGTTGTTGAGGCTCATTGGTAGCGTCTCTGCCTGGTGATCACCAGACTAGGGTTCGAGTTCCACTCAAACTGGTTAGTTCCTTTCGCGTCTGTAACCTCACGATCCTTGTGAGCTAAGGATAGGGTGCTTGGGGGAACCTATAGGTCTATTTGCTGAGTCATCAGCAGACATTGCCTGGTCCTAGCTTGGGTAGAAAGGGAACTTGGGTGCTGATCATATGTAAATATGGTCAGTCTCTATTGTATTGCCCAGCTTGCTAAAGTAATGTCACTCTCCTTTACCGCTGCCATTCATGGCCGGATTTTAGAATTTTAAATAGAAATTTTTTCATTTCAAATTTCTTTTCAGTTACAAATTTGCATTTATTTTCGCATAAGTAAAAAAAGAAAAAAAAAAAAAAGAGGATATTCTAATCCCGTCGACAAGTTTTAATGATTAAAGCTGACACGTCTGAAAATTTTATCTGAAAACTGACAGCCGAAGCAGAAAAGGCAGAAAATACTGCATCCGATGCTATGGATTATCAAAGATGTCTGGCCTTCATGACTGGGGTTATGTTTTCACAATTAGGATTTGCAGTCTGATAAAAGCGGAATTTTAGCAAAATCAAGCGAGAAACTTTAGAATTATTTCATGTTCAGTTACATCATGGAATTAGGTTTTTATTCAAAAGTATAGAAGAAAAAGTAGTAATATAATTTGTAAGAGAATTACACATTTCATATTCCAGTGACGTACTTTTTTTCAAGCTCCGAAATACGCGATGCTCTAAAAGATATTTTCTCTGCTGTGTTGGGATTACTAGTGTACCCGAGCCGTCAAAAAGGAAGCCTAAATATTTTGATAGATATGCACACTTACGCACACACGCACAAACATAGATTTAACCCCCCCCCCCCCCACCCTTCTTAACTACAACCAGCTGATTCGGCATTTGTGGAAGGGTGTGGGTTCCGAGTGTACCCCTCCGGGTACCGAGTCTCACCAGGGTAGGACTACTACCTCTCCCCCCTGAGCTTAATAATTATATATTTAGAGTTCTGATAAGAAACTAGAGCCGAATAGATATGGATATATAACAATATAGAATAGGACACGGACAATCATCCTTGTAAGAATTGAATATAACAGTCAGATAAAAACAGACAATTTGATGAAAATAATTTTACCAAATGATCAGAGAGATTCTCTGTGTGCAATAACTTAATCATTCTTTACTTTCCCTTATGATTAACTAAAGAGAACTAATGTAAGAATCATATTCAGGAGTTAAATAAACATATGCTTACTTGATAAACCTTATTTACTATTGTTAATAGTATTACCACTACTACTAATAATCATTATAATAAGGATCATGAAAATATAAATAAATCATTCGAATAAAAAAGTGAAGACGAAGGAGGATAAGATGAATAGTATGAAGAAAAAGACTAAAAGAGAGAGAGAGAGAGAGAGAGAGAGAGAGAGAGAGAGAGAGAGAGAGAGAGAGAGAGAGAGAGAGAGAGAGAGAGAGAGAGTAGCAAATTCCTACTTTTGCATTTCCAAACAAAATCTCCACATTTACGACATATCAAATATCTTGATATTCTTCTTCAAGCCATAGGAAATTCAAATTCATGGGTTCTTACTTTTTCGTCTTTTGGCTTTGTGCCAAACGAATATAAAACATACATGAATGTTACAAAAGAAATGTACAGGGCAAGTTTATCTATTTTTTATTTTAGATGTTTACAAAAAAGAAAATATTTGCCTAGAGCATAGGTTCTATATTCGTCTTTTGGATTTATGTCCCTAACGAATATGGAACATACAGAAACGTTACAAAAATACAGTTGGCTATAGTTTATTTTTGTATTCTAAATCTTGTTGGTATGAAACAAAATTATTTTGGGGGGCATAAAGGTCAAAATATTTGCACAGAGCATAGGTTCTATATTCGTCTTTTGGCTTTATGTCCCAAACACATATGAAACATACAGAAATATTTCCAAAAAAAAATCACTAGGCTAGTTTATCATTTTTTTTTTTTTACCCTAGATGCTACTGGTATGGAACTAAATTAATTTTTATCGGACACAAAAGTCAAAATATTTGCAGAGAATAACAGCTTTTTTTTTATGCTGTGACTTTTGCCCGGAGAAATTTCTGCTGAATTTTTTCCTCGTGCAATATTGGAAAGCGCAACCAGGCAAAAGAAAGACCAGAAAGGATATGGAAAAATAATAAATTGAAAAATTAAGACTTTTTTTTCTTTAGTTCTGTTTGTGGACAGAAACTACCTATGATTTTGTTTATACTTGCAAAAGATTATAGTTCCTGTTAACGCTCATTTTTTTTTTTATTTTAACTTAATAAAAACTTAATTTGATTACTATTGGTCATTAATAAATCAGATTTGGAAAGACAAACATATCCATATCGTTCTGAAAAATAAACTCATTTCCTGCTTTTCCAAATAGGGTTGTAGCTCAGCAAGTAATAATAATAA
>NC_090740.1:13335082-13347582 GCF_036898095.1 Palaemon carinicauda | reverse complement strand
TGTAAGGATAAAAGGAAATGAAATATCGTTTCTCTGGTTACTAATAAGCACAACAGAGAAGGTGGTTGCATTTTCCTTTAGACAGTTAAAAATGATTGATTGATTGATTTGAAGTTCTCTGGCATCTTGATATCGAGTTAAAAAAGAGATTAAGCCATCTGGTTTAAGTAAGGGAGGGAATGTGGAGTCTACTGCAAAGTGTTTATATTAAAAGGTAGTCCAGCATCAAATTCGTAGGTTGTACCCGAAAGGGCTCCTTTATTTGCCATATTTTATAACTTTCAAATTGTTTAACACACTCTCTGAACAGCAGATCTTAGATAATCATAATAATTTCAAGTAAAATCTGAACAATTACTTTTAGAGGATGACCTGTTTTTTATCCTCCAAATACGCATATCAACAATCAACATTGAAATAAGGTTTGTCCTTGATTTGGTATTTCAACACAGGAAAGGGAATACACTTTATTAATCATTTTGACTGTATTTTCATTTAATAGAATAATAGAGTCAGCCCTACTATACAATTATGATTAATTGAAATGCTGAAGGTCACTCAAAATGCCATGCTGAACGGAAAGAGAGAAGGGAGAGAGAGGTATTATTATTATTATTATTATTATTATTATTATTATTATTATTATTATTATTATTATTATTATTTTCTTCTTCTTTTTTCCCTTTTCTTATTCCTCTACCACAGGCTTTTCAACAGGGTGGTATTTATAGAGTAGGGTTCTGGGTTACATCCAGCTGCCTTAGAAGTCCATCACTTTTCTTATTATGTGCGCCGTTCCTAGAACTGCACTCTTCTGTATGAGTCCTGGAGCTACTTCAGCCTCTAGCTTTTCTAGATTCCGTTTCAGGGATCTTGGGATCGTACCTGGTATTATTATTATTATTATTATTATTATTATTATTATTATTATTAATATAATTATTATTATTATTATTATTGTATTGTTAAGAGGGAGGTCTAGGTTCTCAATAAACTAGTCTATCATCGATTGCTCTATAATGATCTGTAACTCTAAACTATAATTATATTATTGTGGGTCAACTAAAACATGAATGAAGTTCTGTTAGATTATTTTTGGTTTTATTGTAGGTTTTTAAGCATCATCTTGTAGCTTCTAGGTAATTGGTCTGATAAGTTTTAGAAATGCATATAGCTTAAAGAGATAATCTTAGGAATATATTAACATTAATGGCAACATAGACAAAGTTTTACATGTAAAAGTCTGTACTTCTGCAGTAATAAGTATCACTTTCGAATTAAAACAAGCAGCTTCATGAAGGGAAACGTTTCATTTGTAAAGACACCATTAAATTTGGAAACAAATTCACCGTTCAAATCTATTTACTAATTCATCTAACTATGCAGGACACACTAATGTGTTCTATAATACTACGGGACTCCACTCAAGCCCAAGAAAAGGGAAAAGGATTTTATAAAAGCAATCATCTTTGATATGAACTTATATATTCGCGAGGATAAAGATTTTTAGTTGTTTTACCTTTTTTTTTTTTTTAATCCAAAGTGATTGAGCCATATTTCCAGAAAGGTAAAAATCAAGATCTGTATACCAGTTTTAACTTTCTTCGGTATCTGAATACCTTTTTCATTTCAATGTAATTCTATTCCATGAAACCTAACTTTCAGAGGGTTATTGCAATATCTTTAGAGTTTTAAGCATGACGAGAGTGTTGGAACCTTATACAACTACGCTATTGTTATTTCCAATTATGTGAATATAAATTTATTTAGCGATCCTGACTGCTAATATTGCTTTTCCTATCAGTTTCTTCAAGTTAAATAGGCTAATGCTACCAGATAATTCACAATATATCAATTCTTAAATATGATTTTCTATTAGTTTTCACTAAGTAATATTTACAGCTGATTTTAACTTAACTTTCCTGATACCAACATAAAACTATTTTTCGGAAAAAGTTTAAGGTTTAAAGGCCATTCATGAATGGCAGAGGCAAGGGGCAGTGACATTGCCCTAGCAAGCAGGACAATGCCCAAGCTAGGACCAGGGAGGGCCAGGTAATGGCTGCTGATGATTCAGCGGGTAGACCTATAGGCTCCCCAAAATCTACCATTCTTAGCTCACAAGGATGGTAAGGTTGTAGACACTAAATAAACTAACAAGTTTGTGCAGAACTCGAACACCTGTCAGGTGATCATCAGGCTGAGACATAACTAATATGGCCACGGAAACTTATGGTTTTCAGATGAACATTTCTTGATACATATGAACCTAATTACATATTTATCTATTATCCTTTTTTTTTTTCCTTATATCACAAGCAGGAGAAGTACTATGCTATCAGGGGAAAATATGTAGTTAACAAGAAAACATTGAGGTTCCAAATAATCTGTGTACACTTAAGCGGCTCTTAAATCATGCAGGGGATTTCTAAAGGTCAGAGGTTTGGTAAGAAAAGTCACTGCAAAAGGATCTATTAATTTTTCAAAGTTGAACAAAGCTGCTTATTTGTATTTTATATGAGGTGCACGAAGTGATGACAGAAACTCGTTAAAGATTTATATACTACTTTATGTTACTGTTTAAAAGAGATTTTAAAAGACCAATGAGCACTTATGAAAAGAGGCAAAGTAGCAGGAGAATATGGCTTAACAATTGATTTCATAATAGATGGAGGAGATTTCATAATTGCAAAATTCGATGAATTATATACAAAATATCTGCAGGAATACTCTATACCTACAGCTTGGAAAATTTTTATCATACAAAAAGAGAGAGAGAGAGAGAGAGAGAGAGAGAGAGAGAGAGAGAGAGAGAGAGAGAGAGAGAGAGAGACATCAAAAACCTGAAAAATTACTGCCCAATAAGTTTACTCTTTTATATATAAAATATTACAATGATCCTATTAGGTCTAACAGAAAGACAGCTAGACTTTAATAAACCAAGAGAGCAGGCAGGCTTTAGAAGCTGGTATATAACGACTGACTATATCTATGTAATTAATCAGCTAATGGAAAAATCAAACCACTATGATAAACAACTATGTATGGTTCTTATAGACTAGGGGAAAGCTTTTGATTTTGCTAAAACATCAGCAGTAATGAAAGCTCTTCAAGGACAAGGAATAGATGGATTTTTTATCAGAACATTCCAGGATATCAATAGGGGAAGTACAGCCATCCTAAAACTACATCATCATCATCATCATCATCTCCTCCTTCGCCTTTTGACGCAAAGGGCATCAAAACTACATAAAGATAGGAGAAAATTCCAATTTAGAAAGGAGTTACATAAAAAGTTATCGTTTCGTTTGCCTTTATGGAAACAGTTACCTGTAATGAAAAATAAGAAAGTCTTTTGGGAATACATCAATTTCAGAAGATATCATGAAGCTCTTGGTGTTATTAAACAAAGGTAACTAGAGAGAACAAAATGACTTAGACCTACCGTAATAACAGCAATGAATTTTTCCCTTCTGAATACAATAGAAAATATATCCATCGGAGAAAAATTTCCCAGTCATTTTGGTTCCACCTAAAAAGAAAAGTATAGTGGTGTACTGAGATACATATTTCCCTGACATTCCAAGCCATTTTCACAAAAGAACAGCAGGATAGCCTGCATTGTCCTTAGATTAATTTTTCTTTTATTTGTAATTGTGTAGTACTGTGCAAGAACAAATTGAACCCAATACGAATAAATTAAAGTTTTTTCTTCTTGGAGCTATTTCTTCCAGCGAAACATTGTTGACTAAAATGAATTCAAGATAAAATCATTATTACTTTTCGCAAGGTTTGAGCGGGAGGAAATCCGAAAAACAATTTCGTTATATTTTTCCTTCTCACACAATGTTCGCAAATGTTATTTCTTCCCTGCAGGGAAAAAGAAAGTCAATTGGAAATGGAATTTTACTAGACTTCGAGAAAAATCTATATATGATTATTCACTAATGATATAGGAGAATGAAGTCAGGGAAATTAAAATCAATAAGCTTTACCTACGTAACATGTTTCAAAATGAAATAAACCTTTGGTTGATATGGATTCCATGTACCTAGTCCCTATTAAAATGGATATTTTTCCTTGCTCATCTTCGTTTATTTATATTAATATTTTTACAATGAAAATTTTTATTTCTAATATTATGAGAGGAAAAATAAAATGGTAATTATTATTATTATTATTATTATTATTATTATTATTATTATTATTATTATTATCATCATCATCATCATCATCATCATTATTATTATTATTATTATTATTATTATTATTATTATTATTATTATTATCAGCTAAGCTACAACCCTAATTAAAAAACCAAGATGCTATAGGCCCAAGACCTCCAACAGGGAAAAATAGGCCAGCGAGGAAAGGAAATAACATTAGTTTCAATATGAAATAAACTTTTTATTAATATGGATTCAGTGTAGCTAGTCTTTATTTAAATGAATATTTTTTCTTACTCATCTTAGTTTATTTATAATATTATTTTTACAGTAAAATTTATCATTCCTAAGAATAGAGATACTCTATAGAATATAATATTTGGTTTACTTTAAGAAAAATAAAAACACAATACTAACAATATTCTTGGTGGTTATTTCCTCTACATCCTTTTACTTTACATTCGTATGTGGAATGCAAAGATTGTCTAAATTGCAACACATTCTACTCTAACGTATTCCAAGAATTCTTCTTTATCTGACGTCTCCTACAAAGGGATTCATCCAGGATTCCCTTACAAGAGGGACTGAGGGTTTGTCCCTTCACAAAAGAAAATTACAATATCAAGATGATAAAGGTTTCCAATCATCCGAATAAATCATGGTCGTCTGTTGATCCTTCCACCTGAGAATTATTCGCAATAATGTAAAAGGGTTTATGAAAATTATTATTTTTCATTTGCAATATTCCAGTGGGTTTCCTTATTTACATGTTATTGTATAAAAAAAAAAATCATTATTACATATACCATTATATCGAACTGGATGATATAGAAAAGCATGTTCACCACTTCTATACCATGGATCTATAGAAAATTGTGGAAGCAATGGAAGTTTGTATGTATCGACAATTTTACCTTGGCATGTATGTATATATATATATATATATATATATATATATATATATATATATATATATATATATATATATATATATATATATATATATATATAAGTGTGTGTGTGTGTGTGTGTGTGTGTGTGTGGGAGGGGTGTTTACGTGTATTTGTGTGTATTTAAAAATGTGTTCATTTATATAATTGTAGTTACTTGAAGCAGGAGAGGAATTCTTATTACCTAAAGTTCCAATTAATCTTAATTCCTATCCCATCATCTTCATCCCTTCGAAATTAATTCTTATTCACTAAGGTATTTATTCCATCTTAGTTGTAAAAGAGCATAATCTGCCTAATCTCATACTGAGAGATACATAATTGTCACTTTTATAAGTCGACGAAGTTATATGGAAATCATATGATCGACCAGATCAAGGAATCGTGTAGGCCTACTGGATTTATTCACGGGACTATTTTTGTCCCTGAATGTGTACGAGAAGACTGACATCCATAATGGAAACGTCAGCCAGACTTGTGTTTTAAAGTTGTAATCCCGAGTCTCCCAAAGGGGACGTGTTAAAGTCAATAAACGTCAACAACATGCGGACCCTGGCGTTAAGCCTTGCCAATAGATGTATCTTCCTGCAGATGGCCTTGATATTCAAAGTGGTATTCTCTGACCATCAGTTTATGGCTTATAGTGTGAATTTGAGTGACATAGCATCAAATATAAATCATTATAGGGTGTTTACTGTTGCAATAATAAGAGACTCTTAATTAGAGATCTGTTTTATTAATTTGTTACATTTTGAATTCTCCAGTTAGTTACAATTACATAAGACAAATATCTTTAAGAGAAAAGGGATATTGCTTTTATAAAAAATCCTTTCACATAGAGATGTCATTGGTATTTTCTGTGTATTGGCTTGTGGGCTACAATATGAATCTGAATGGTAGACCTATAGCAATCTAGGGTTGAGATTTTCAAAATTCAGTTTATTGCACAATATTTTATGTCTCAAATAGTTCTAATGATAAAAAAGTCTTTAATAGCCTTTTTATATATGTATATAACAGAGCCAGATCCCGTATACGCCCTTTACCCGATCTGGTTACGTATTTTCTTATTATTTTTCAAGAATTGAAGAGTTTTTTCTAGGTGAGTTTCCCCTTACTTAAACCATTTTCTCCTATGGTATGACCATCTCCGTTTTCTCTGTATATTAATGATGACTACCAAATAAACGAATTTACTTTTCCTTATATCATTGTCTGCTCGTTCATATGTATAATATTTCTTTGTTATGTTTATGCTAGAATAAGCATAAAGTATCAGAGACGTTAACTATATAAAGAAAAAGCGTGAAATGTATCCAGAGAACGTAACAGACGAGTATGTTGTTTTATCCAATCAAGAGTAAACAGGGTCGCTAATCGTGTGTAAACATCGTCACCCATTGACAGTCGTATATATGTTTGTCCTATTCATTTGTGTGTACAGCTATATGTTCATAGTTCATATGTTATGATTATGCTGAAACGATTACTATATAGACCAAAACGAGTAAAATATGTCCATAACAAAAACAGACTTGAGTATGTTGTTGACGCTAAATATCGTGTTATGGTTATGCTGAAAGATACATAGAGTGTCAGAAATGATAACTTAATAGGCAAATATCGTAAAATGTGCGCAGAAGAAGCTGATGAGAATATATTTCCCTCGTTAATCTAGTGTAAATAGTTCAGAATATTACGCTATTCTAGTCATATATTGTCAATTACTCTGAAGACCTTGGTCAATATATCATGATTTTGGGTTTTTTATTCATAGTTGGGTGTTTTTATTTATGTTGCCATATGTCTTGAGTACCAAAGAAGAATGTCATTTTGCCAAAAAAAAATAAAAAGAAAAAAAATTCATAGGATTCTGTAGATGATGATCCCCCTAGGAGGATTAATATCCCCTCCCCCACACCACCCCCCATCTGAGATGATTCATCCTCCCAAGCCCGTCATTGGCTGATCCCTCTTTCGCTAATACATCAAGAGCTTATTTCGATGCTCTGCCAAGTAATTTTGAAGCTGCTGATTTAGAATTCAGTGTTGAGAATGCCTTGAAAAAAAAAAATATTGTTGAACAAGGCGTAAAGGTTTAAAGGCTACTCATGAATGGCAGAGGTAAGTGAGAGTGACATTGCCCTATCAAGCTGCACAATGCCCTAGAGACTGACCATGCACACACATGATCAGCGCCCAAGCACCCTCTCCACCCAAGCTAGGACCAAGGAGGGCCAAGCAATGGCTGCTGAAGACTCAGCAGATAGACCTATAGGCTCCCCCAAACCACCCATCCTCCTTAGCTCACAAGTATGGTGAGGTTGCAGCGACCAAAGAAATTAACGAGTTTGAGCAGGACTCTAACCCCGGTCTGGCGTTCACCAGTCAGGGACGTTACCACATCGGTCACCACAAAACGAAAAAAAAAAGTCATGGAAATTCAACCTTGTTCCCGTTTTGATAACATTAGACATTTATAGGTTCATTTAGATTTTCTTATGATGATGCTGTGTCATGTACCATGCTAGGTGACTAGGAAAAACTAGACATAAAACTGAAAGAGAGGTATGAGGATACTAAAGCTGTAGTAGATTGTAAGGATTATAAAAAAAGAAAAAAAAAAAACTTTGGCTCCGAATGCTTTGATTGGTATAAAAAATTTACAGAATATAATATGACCTTAGTATAAGGCTATCGAATGTCTGCGATGCTATTTAGGAATGTACTTGCTTCAAATATAAGACAAGATAAAACTATCACGCTTTATCTTATGTTTTACATTTTATAAAGAGAGAAATCGACATTCCCTAGAGACCTTGAAACGCAAAGGCTCGGTACAAAATTGGAAATCAAAGAGAAGGTTGAAGATGTTACAGATTACGGTGCTAATGCTCACTGAGAGAGAGAGAGAGAGAGAGAGAGAGAGAGAGAGAGAGAGAGAGAGAGAGAGAGAGAGAGACTGTATGAATGAGTGCGTGCGAAAGGATATTTCCAGATTTCAGGGAGGGAGTTTTCCACATGTGAATACACAACACAAAAATATGAAGAAATATCCTTTATTATTATTATTATTATTATTATTATTATTATTATTATTATTATTATTATTATTATTATTATTATTATTATTATTGTCCCCTGTGGTGAGGTATATTTACCCCTAAACACCCATACGAATGAAAACGAAGGTTTTTTTTTTGTATATATAAATTCCTAAAGAAAAATATTTTGCCGGCTTTCTAACGAACTGAAATGTTCAGAGAAAATTTACGTATATAAATTACTATAACCTCTTCAAATATTGACCAATATATGTGTCAGGAACATAAACAAACTTTTAGCGATGGCAGAAAGTAATTTTCAATAATATAAACCATACTTCGACTACTTAAGAATCACAGATATATATATATATATATATATATATATATATATATATATATATATATATATATATATATATATATATATATATATATATATATAACGATTAAAACTTCAGTTTCACATTATGAAGGAATCATTAATCGGAGAGAATTATTTCCCACGATCATGTCTGTGATATTCAACTCTTAGTTTTTGGAAAAGTGATACGCATTTTCCACATAGAAAATATAAAAAAAGGGAAATTTTACCTAAGTTATATTAAAAAAAAAAGGGAAAATTTACCAATGTTATTTTTAAAAAGGGGGAATATTACCAATGAAAATAAGATATTCCAAGGTAAAAAAAAAAATCATAGATTAAGAGTATTATCGAAATTAGAGAGCGAGGTCATGATTTATTCAATGATCTGATTAAAAGATAAAATGTACTGATAAGCTTTGATTAGATATTCAATTGGCCTATGACGATTCTTCTTCTATCAATAGAAATTCCTTCACCTACGTATCATCGTGAGGTATTTGAAAATCTGAAAAAAAAAGTTTAAGTTTGAGAGTAATATCCTGATGTATTACTTTATACACACACACACACACACACACACACACACACACACACATATATATATATATATATATATATATATATATATATATATATGTATATATATATATATATATATATACATATATATATGTGTGTGTATGTGTGTATATATATATATATATATATATATATATATATATGTATATATATATATATATATATATATATATATATATTTAGATGTGATATATATGTATATATATATATATATGTGTGTGTGTGTGTGTATGTATGCATGTGTATGTATACGTATATGCACACACACACACATATATATATATATATATATATATATACATATATATATATATATATATATATATATATATATATATATATACGTAACTGTATGTATGTATATATATTTATATATGTAACAGTGTAAAATATATATTTCTTTTGGAGATAGATATTTTTTTTTTCATCGCCATTGAATAATTTAATTTCTATGTACAACAGCAATCTAGGTACTACAGTAGATATCTTTTTTTCTTTTTTTACTTGGGTAAGAACCTTGTGCCAATCCTACCAGTATTCAGTTTTGAATACCTTACTTTTTAATGCATGAATCAATAAATAAGTAGGAAAATATTTTTAACTGTTTAGCTGAACACATGTGTTCTCATATAATGATTATAATTTCATTTGTAAAAAAGAGAGAGAGAGAGAGAGAGAGAGAGAGAGAGAGAGAGAGAGAGAGAGAGAGAGAGAGAGATTGAATTTACAAACGTAACAATTATCTCAGAAGACCCTACTACTTTTCATGTTACCTTTGACAGGTGATATGCAGGTGTCACAAGCCTATTAAACCATGTAGTTAAAGCGATTTATCTCTCAAGCTACCCTCTCAATAATCCCCAAAAGGGGTGACCTTTTTTCGGTTACTGACATCAATAGCCAGTTGGGAAATAAAAAGGGACCGAGTTTAAGGATCAGGATTTATAACGGTCAGTTTAATGGAGTGCTGTCCTAAATACTGAATTGCCTTCAGCCAAACTAAATCCATCCATCCTCAATTGCCTGACTGGGAGATGGCTGAAGACATAATGAAGAATTATTATTATTATTATTATTATTATTATTATTATTATTATTATTACTTGCTTAGCTTCAACCCTAGTTGGAAAAGCAGGATGCTATAAACCCAGGGGCCCCAACAGGGAAAATAGCCCAGTGAGGAAAGGAAACAAGGAAAAGTAAAATATTTTAAGAGCAGTAACAACATTAGAATAAATGTTTCTTTTATAAACTATAACACCTTTTACAAAACAATAGGAAGTGAAATAAGAATAGTGTCCCAGAGTGTACCCTCAAGCAAGAGAACTCTAACACAAGACAGTGAAAGACCATGGGACGATTTAAAGGTTAAGAGAGAAGTGGCAATGGTTTTTTCCCAGGTAAACAATCTGCCCGTTTAGATCTCTTGGACTTATAGTAATTATCATTCCTGTATTTTGGGACTACAATGACATTCTGTCGTGTACACCATATGTAGGAAATGTTTTGAAAGTCAATGCCCCAAATTATTATTATTACTATTATTATTATTATTATTATTACTATTATTATTATTATTATTACAACTAGGCCATAACCCTACTTTGAAAAAAAAAGTATTATAAGCCCAAAGGTCAAAATAGGGAAAAATAGCTCAGTGAGGAAAGGAAACAAGGATATAAATCAGCTACAAGAGAAGAATAAACAAGGAAATTAAAATATCTCAAGAACAGCAACAACATTAAATTAGATCCTTCACATATAAACTATAAAAACTTCAAAAAACCAGAGGAAGAAAAACAAGACAGAGCAGTGTTTCATGTAATCTTTCAGAATGCCAACAAGATTAGCTCAGCTAGAACTGATTATGGTTGTTACCTTTTCTAAAAATAAATCAGACAGAATTGAAATATATGGGAATTCTTTGTCTTGTAACATTTGGATCCACAGCCGTTTTGATCATTTTGTTATAAAATCAGTGACATGGTATAAAGAGTTTGAGTGACAAACAGTATACATAAGTTTTTTTTTTTTTATTGTTGATCTTCAAAGAGTTTAGGTCACAAAAAGTTTATGCATTTAGTTGATCTTTAAACAATTAATGGGCCAGGTGTTCAAACTGCCAAGAGCCGCAGGAAATCTAAATGCCTATCAGATACTATCAGGTGATCCATTCGTTTCTATCGAGGGCACCAACTTATTTGAGGGACGGATTAGCGCTTCAGAGACATAAATTCGGTAAACCACAGTTTCCAGCTCACTTGTACGTAGACCATTGTGGCTGAAGGGTTGTTTAGCAGACTGGCGCAATCGTGATAGTGATATCTGGATAAAAGCGGCTACATTTTAAACGAGTCCTGATTAGGTACGATATTTTTAAAACAAAATGTCAAACGTCAACTGGATGAAGGACAAAAGGGGGTATGAAAAGCCTTTAATCAGGGCATTTTCGAAGGAATCAAATGGTTTCTTAGACGATATCTACAAAAAGAAAAAAAACAAGAATGAGAGTAGCAAAACATCCCTTGTGTCAACGCCTCACGAGTTTAAATACCCAAGGACATCTTCGCCAGTTGGAAACGAAGTTAGAGAACCTCTTGCATTGCCAATAGACTTAGGAAGTGACAGCTGCGAAGTCCGGGAAACTTCCGAAATCTTCGTGAAGTCCGATGAATTAGGAGCAATGCCAATAAGAGGAGGACATGTTTCGGAACGTGTCGATATCGAGCCCAGGATGAGAAGACGGCAGACTAAAAAGTTTCAAAATACGTTCAGAAATATTCAAACGTTTGGCCAAGTGGAGACAGAAGACGATGAAAGTTCGAGTTGGAGAAATATTTGTGAATCACTTTGCTTTTGGTTCTGACAATTCCATAAGCTTTTTTAAAGTAATTTTTATACCTTGTTTTTAATATTAACTTTCATATGACGAGTGGTATAACTATAGAGCTATTTGATCCTTTTAAACCACTTAAAATATTTACTTGAAATGTTTTGCTCCCGCTGATGTCGTTTTTTCCTTTACAATCAAGGAATTCTATAATGTTTTATGTAATATGATATTGTTTTGCCAGGGTGTTTTGTTATAGTGTCAGTGATTTGCCGCTAAATACTGTAGTCATATATTTTTTACTTGTGAACCTATATCTATGTAAAGAGATTATATTATATTCTTCAGTTTCTATTCACGCATTTTAATATCCTAAAATTATTCGTTGAAAAGTCAATTTAAATCAAATGTTTCAGTGATACAAATGGCTTCATTCATATTGTTGTTTATATTTAGTTATATCTTGATGTATACGCTTTATTTACATGTAGAACTAACATTGAAACTAACGCATATTATAACTACCCAGTTATACTGTTTAAAAGCCATATGCATTTGTAATAA
>NC_090740.1:13322398-13324582 GCF_036898095.1 Palaemon carinicauda | reverse complement strand
ATTCGGTAAATATCACTGACAGATAGAAAACCGCATATCGACTTTAAAGTGACATCATGACCTTTAACCTGCTCTGACCTTGAAGATCAAATTCAACATTACCTGATTTCAACAAGTTCAGCATCATACTCGTTTACTATTATTCATAGATACCGCAATTCTAAAAAAAAAAAAATAAATAAATAAAAAAAAAAATAAAAAATTAAAGGAATCGCATAATCATCTGCAATATTTTTCATATACTAACACACTTTAGATACTTGCTTAACATTCTAAGAGTTTTACATAACATATCATACACTTGTTTGCACAAATCCTACATCCATGGTTGTAATTAAGTTACAAATAAGTCATTTAATTAAATTACAAAAAAAAGTCATTTGATTAAATTACAAATAAGTCCTATAATTAAGTTACAAATGTCCTTTAATTAAGTTTGAAATAAGTCATCTAATTAAACTACAAATGACTCATTTAACTAAGTTACAAATAAGTCATCTAATTAAATTACAAATAAGTCATTTAATAAAGTTAAAAATAAGTCATATAAATAAGTTACAAATAAGTAATTTAATTAAGTTACAAATAAGTCATTTATTATTATTATTATTATTATTATTATTATTATTATTATTACTAATATTGTTATTGCTATTATTATTATTATTATCATTATCATCATCATTATTATTATTATTAATATTAATATTATTATTGATATTAATATTAATATTAATAATAATATTATTATTATTATTATTATTATTATTATTATTATTATTATTACTACTACTACTACTACTACTACTACTACTACTACTACTACTACTACTACTTACTAAGCTACAACCCTAGTTGAAAAATCAGCTGTTAAAAAACTTTAGTTATCCCTGAAAATGTGTATTTTCCATTTCAAATCCGGCACGCGAAAATAATGGTAAGAAAAAGCACCCAATGATATTTGCATCGTTATTACCAATTGAACAAGTTTTCCCTCGGTTACATATCTCTGCTTGCTGGCCTCTCGAATCCTATTTCTGTGCAGTAAGTTTTATTGGATCGAGCACGGAAAAGATTGCTAACCAAGTTTTCCAATTTACTAGACCTCTGGGAATGATAGTTTAGATATGTTACGCCCGCCATGAATTCCATTATTTTTTACGCAGACGTTCGTGTTCTGGATCTAGTTTCTGTGTTATTGCTTAGAAGCATTACTACTAAACAAAGTGGAAGAACTTAAAGTTTATTATTTTTGAGCTTATTGATAAAATTCTAACGAAACTCTAGGTATCTTAAAACACAAAAAATACGTATATATATAAAAGCTAATGCACACACGCTCACACATAAACACATCACATGAATATATATATATATATATATATATATATATATATATATATATATATATATATATATATATATATATATACAGTATTCATATATATATATATATATATATATATATATATATATATATATATATATATATGTATATATATATATATATATATATATATATATATACATATATATATATATATACAGTATATATATGTATATATATATATATATATATATATATATTATATATATATATATATATATATATATATATATATTTATATATATATATATATATATATATATATATATATATATATATATATATATATATATATATATATATATATATATATATATGTACCGCAGTAGGCTAGCGTATGAGGGCATACGCATTGTCGATGCACATAGAAACGTGTGTTGCGGTGTGTAGGTCTTTTGGTATGTGCTGCATTACTGGGGACTTGTAAGTCTGACAGCATGGGTTATATCCCCCCACAACGTAATTTAAGCCCTGGAGATCATCGGTGAAGTTGGCAGACAGAAATAATTCTGAAAGGACCAACGGATCATCATATACCTTTTCTGCCACTGAGAAATTCCTGGCGTCTTTGAGAGTGGTCCTCAGTTCGAGGAGGAAGTTATGGAAACAAGCTGGAGTCGGTGTAGCGGAACATTAAAGTTACTTTAAGGTCACAATGTAAAAGTTCCACTATTCTTTGGCTGCAGTGTTGTAAGCAGTAGTTTGATGTAGGGTGATGGCGAGAAGTTGCTCTAATGATGTTCACAATTAAGAATTGAAAGTGATGCCATTATCAAAAGTAATATGTTCTAGGAAGC
>NC_090740.1:13307398-13312398 GCF_036898095.1 Palaemon carinicauda | reverse complement strand
GATTCTTTGGTTAGATAAAAAAAAAAATCTAGATTTCATACCATTACACAAAAATCAAAAGAGACTAGAAATATTTACAAAGTTGATGAAAATGTTAGATTTGGAAATAAGATAAATAGGAAACCACACTTCCAAGAATTAATTGAACATTTTACAACACTTGTCAAGACTAATTATTTACTTAGACAAAAATTGTTTTATTATTTTCTGTACCCACAGCCTTTCAGTCAAATAGAATATCAATATCATATCTAGAAATAAGAATTTAATATTTTCAGTAACTGTTTTTTGATAAGCTATCAATTTGACGATTGTGAACTAGAGGTTTAAAATGACCGTCTGGTGATCGAAAGGGTATTGTCTTTACGATACTGGATTCTCACTTGTAGCCTATTGCTCAATTTTTCAGTTTTCCAAGAGAGAGAATAAGTGATAGTTTACCTCAAAATAACTTGAATTTTGCCATCAGTAATTCAGAACATATCATTTATAGCTGTACATTGAATTATTCTTCGTTTTCGCGTAAATGGTTTGTGTCATATGAATGGTTATTAACGAGTTTTAAGAGTACATATAGCTCAATATAGGTAATTTCGGTAACTGACTTTTATAATGTGTCTATAGAAATCATAATCGCCAATTTTAGTAATCATCAATTTAGTATCCCTTTGTATACGATTTAAAAATCAGACTTATACATCGGGCCTATTTCTTCAGCAAAAAATATGAAGCTTAACGTATTGCTTAAATGCCATGTAGACAGTAATAAAAATTTAAAAGTGTCTATGATATTTACAAGAGTCACTTTGAATAATAATATCTCGTTTCCCCTTATGTATACAATTATCCATCATATACTGTATACATCGGGTCTATTTCTTCAATAAAAAATTGTAGGTTAACGTATTCCTTAAGTTCTATGAAGACAATAATAAAAACAATGTAATGAAAACATATAAAGAGGATAACATGACCCCTAAAAAGCGAAAATCCAAGGGATAGGCTGCAGGAAATTCGCCCTAACGTCCTTGCAATCTCGAGTTCGTAGCCAGTTTTCATCCAGCGAGAGTAAACTTTAAAATGCGGAGCAATAAAAAGTCTTCGTTTTTTTCCTTTTCTTGATTTATAAATTAACCAACGTCCATCATTATCACTTTTACCCAAATGATAACTAGTTTATCTAACTTCGTACATGACGAAATTGCTGATAACTTGTGGTATGTTAATTTTTGCTTCCTATTTCCGGTTTATCAGGATTATGTAGAAAGTCCATTTTCCTAGAATTTCATGCCTAGATTCCATTCCCAAAATCTTGTCAATCTATACATTTCATCTTTATATGTTTTTGAGAGAGAGAGAGAGAGAGAGAGAGAGAGAGAGAGAGAGAGAGAGAGAGAGAGAGAGAGAGAGAGAGAGAGTGCTTTTCGATCTAATTTAGAAATAAGAATAATACTGATTCAAATTTTAATGTGATTTTGAGTTGGAAAATATACCTAATAAGTTAATTTTAATCACTTATAGTCATGCGATTAGTCGCGATTCAAATGCATGATTTTATACAATATCAACCTCTAAACAATTCATATTGAATAATTGTAGATCATGTATATATATATATATATATATATATATATATATATATATATATATATATACATATATACATATATATATATATATATATATATATATATATATATATATTTATATATATATATATATATATATATATACACAAATATATACAGTATATATATATATATATATATATATATATATATATATATATATATATATACAAATATATACAGTATATATATATATATATATATATATATATATATATATATATATATATATATATATATATATACATATCCCTAATACCAGTAAAATCTACATTCTCTTTATTTTACATAATCCATTAAAATAAATTAAAATAAATCCCTTAACACGCATATTTAGCAAAAAACATTTGAAACACCGGAATAACAAGGGTGCGAAAATAGAAAAAAAATAAATAGATACATGCTGCATAAACGTAATTATCGCACCACGCCAAATCCTGTTAATTTGATGAAAAACTACATGACGTACACACTACAGCAGATGTTCCTTCACGAGGATTAGCGCCACCCGCTGACAAGCGCGATCTGTAATTTACAGAGAAGTCACGGAAACGAGGTACGAAAGTGACGGAAAAATCGAACTGGGGGATTTTCGTTTTACCTGGTTTAAGTAACCAATACCTTTATCAATAAAAGATTTTTATCTGTCGCTTATCTATGATTGTATTTACTTGAAGCGAGAAAGATAAGTTTAGATGGATTATAAAAACTTCAAATTGTCACTATAAAGAATTTGTGTTCTGAAGTAACGTAATTTAGTTTTTGGATCTGCTCTAAATACACGCACACGCATACAATATATATATATATATATATATATATATATATATATATATATATATATATATATATATATATACTGTATATATATATGCATATATGGAATATCCGATTTTATTGACAACACACTTATCATATAGATATCCCCTTTTACGCATTTTTGCAAATGATTATTCTGTTATTTTTTATTAATTTTCTAAGCAATTTTTACACAATATAAAATATATAAAGTCATTCATGTCAACGATTTTTCTTTTCAAATCATAATTCCATTGAGAACTACTATTATACCAATACCTACTACTAAAACTATTATTACTGCTACTGCTGCTGCTGCTACTACTACTACTACTTCAAAAAATAATAATGAGTGTTAATAATGATGATGATAATCATAACATAATTGTAAAAATAATAAAATAATAGTAGCTTTATATGAAATATAAAAATATCAAGTCCTTTAACCCTGTTTCTCGTGGCCCCTGACTGACATTCATAGCCAACAATTGCAACAGAATTGCAATGCAAGGACACCCACTTCTGCACGCATCCTATGTATGTTGGATAGAAACCATTAAAATTGGATTCGGGGAAGCATTCAGTGGGAGGGCGTTCCAAATAGGGAAGCAATTTGTGGACAAACTGCGGCCGGGAGATAACAACTTGACCTTTCCCCGAAGTAGGCATTAAAATGGCAAGCACAAAACGGTCACAGACTATACTCGCTTTTTATTTCAGACCATTTTTATTTCTCAAGAATGTCATAAAATTTTATCCTTCCAGGATACCAATCCCCTTCGAGTAGGGCTTGGGCACTGATCATATGTATGTATGATCGGTCTCTAGGCATTGTCCTGCTTGATAGGGCAATGTCACTGTCCCTTGCCTCTGCCATTCATGAGTGGCCTTTAACATTTAAAAACGTAAGATATTGTTAACGAATGCCATAAAACTGGCTTCCTTCTTGGATACCAATCCCCTTCGAGTAGGGCTTGGGCACTGATCATATGTGTATATGGCCAGTCTCTAGGGGATTGTCCTGCTTAATAGGACAGTGTCACTGTTCCTTGGCTCTGCCATTCAGGTAAGACATAAAACTTGTTTTCTTCCAGGATACCAGTCCCATTCGACTAGAGCAATAGTAAAACTTTCATCTTATAGGCAGAGTACTTTACGGTTGTGGTGGCCTGTTGGTAAGGTCCTTGCCGGGTGATAGCCAGATTGGGATTTGAATCCCACTCAAAACTCTTTAGTTCCTTTAGTCTCTGAAACCTTATCCTAATCAGTTGTTTTGTGGAGCCTATAGGTTTATCTGCTGACTCATCAGCAGCCATTGCCTGGACCACCTTGGTCCTAGCTTGGGTGGATATGGCCTTGGGCGCTGACCATATGTATATATGGTCAATCTCTAGAACATTGGCCTGCTTGATAGGGCAATGTCTCTTTCCCTTGCCTCTGCCATTCATGAGTGAATTTTAAACCTTTAAAAACGTAATACATTGTTAACGACTAAATTCATATTCCATAGTTAGAACATTGTTATTAACCTCCTCTGCCATATAACGAAATATAACAGCTTACTACTTCGAGGTTATTAAGTTGCTCTGTCAAGACACAACTGCCCCAATAAGTGTCGATGACTGGCTTTGGAATCCAATATATCGAATTCCATGGTAGAAGAGACCTAGCCGGAGGTTCCGGATACCTTGACAACGGAGATGTCATATAAATGCCTGTTGGAGATTTTCTCTGGGGAAACGCCAATCAGATCACATCCGGGCATTCTTCTTATTCCCAATAGATGGCGTTATATAACAATAGGTGATGTCTACACATTAAATTAATGCCCTTTAAGCTGTCAATAACTTGAGATACGGAAGCAATGTTTTCCCAGATGGAAATTCCTGATTGATTACTTTGGCGTTATGAAATATTAAAATAAAAATGTTTTCATCTTGGTTATTTATCAATATTTTTCTGCCAAAATACAGGGTATATCAAAATATAAATGTGTTTTTTTTTTTTTTTTTTTTTTGTTCATGAATATTTATATGACGAAAATGTACTATTATAAAAATGTTTTACTTACTTTGCTAATTTTTTTTATTGATTCATGTCGTATAGAATTAAAATATATATCAATTGTTAATTTATATGGAGAATTTGTAGGTAGACCTTTCAATAATCTTATCCTCAATCACTTATTGATTAAATCATCTCTCTCTCTCTCTCTCTCTCTCTCTCTCTCTCTCTCTCTCTCTCTCTCTCTCTCTCTCTCTGTTATCAGATATCTACCTCTGTTTTACTTACACAAATTACTTTAGCAGGATATATATATATATATATATATATATATATATATATATATATATATATATATATATCCTGCTAAAGTAATATATATATATATATATATATATATGTGTGTGTGTGTGTGTGTGTGTCTGTGTGTGTGTGTGTGTATATTTCCTTGTTTCTTTTCCTCACTGGGCAATTTTCCCTGTTTGAGCCCCTGTGCTAATAGCATCCTGCTTTTCCAACTAAGTTTGAAGCTTAATAATAATAATAATAATAATAATAATAATAATAATA
>NC_090740.1:13292398-13297398 GCF_036898095.1 Palaemon carinicauda | reverse complement strand
CAGTACATGTCTTGGCTATTGGTAGTCATAGAAGATAAAATCTTGTGTTTATTTTACTGATTGTTCCTGGTATATGACATATTGTGGAAAGAGAAATATAGATTAGGGCATATTATTCTATTTTATTTCTTTTCCTCTTTTTGTTTTTAAGTTTTTCTAGCTATAACATCACCATATCCGCCTACCCCTATTGACACAAAGGGCCTCGGTTAGATTATGTCAGTCATCTCTATCATGAGCTTTTAAATCAGTTCTTTGCCATTCAGCATCTCCTACTTCCCACTTCAGAGTCCTCAGCCATGTAGGCCTGGAACCCAGTTGAAAGTTTGGTGAACTAATATCACATTTATTTTAATGTTACTGTTTTTAAAACTTTTTTTTTGTAAATTATTTCTCCCTTACTTTATTAATTCCTTATTTCCTTTCCTCACTTAGCAAGTGTAGGTAGGAGCCAAAACCTCTCCTTTAGAAGCATACATTGCAATTGTAAGTAGGAGTGAAACCCTGTCCTTTAAAAGCATACATTGCAAGTGTAAGTAGGAGTGAAACCCTGTCCTTTAGAAGCATAAATTGCAAGTGTAAGTAGGAGTGAAAACCTGTCCTTTAGAAGCATATATTGCAAGTGTAGGTATGAGTGAAAACCTGTCCTTTAGAAGTATACAGTATAAGTGTAGGTAAGAGTGAAAACCTGTCATTTAGAAGCATACATTGCAAGTGTAGGTATGAGTGAAAACCTCTCCTTTAAAACATACATTGCAAGTGTAGGTAAGAGTGAAAACCTATAATTTAGAAGCATACATTGCAAGTGTAGGTAAGAGTGAAAACCTATCATTTACAAGCATACATTGCAAGTGTAGGTAAGAGTGAAAACCTCTCCTTTAGAAGCATACATTACAAGTGTAATTAAGAGTGAAAACCTATAATTTAGAAGCATACATTGCAAGTGTAGGTAAGAGTGAAAACCTCTCCTTTAGAAGAATGCATTGCAAGTGCAGGTAAGAGTGAGAACATCTCCTTTAGAAGCATCCATTGCAAGTGTAGGTAAGAGTGAAAACCTGTCCTTTAGAAGCATATATTGCAAGTGTAGGTAAGAGTGAAAACCTCTCCTTAAGAAGCATACATTGTAAGTGTAGGTAAGAGTGAAAACCCCTCCTTTAGAAGCATATATTACAAGTGCAGGTAAGAGTGAATACCTCCCCTTTAGAAGCATACATTGCAAGTGCAGGTAAGAGTGAAAACCTCTCCTTTAGAACCATACATTGCAAGTGTCTGTATGAGTGAAAACCTCTTCTTTAGAAGCATGCATTGCAAGTGTAGGTAAGAGTGAAAACCTCTCCTTTAGAAGCATGCTTTGTAATACTATGAAAAAAGGATAAAAGTACATTCCAAATAGGAAGAAATAGGGATGTATGTCAACTTTGGCCACGATCCCAAAGGCCTCCGTCGTTATGAATTCGGGGTTTCAGATATCAAAAGAACAATCTTCGTACAGAAAGCCTTGGAAAAAGGATCCTATATCGGGCCTTATGTTATTCCCAAAGGCCTTAGGCTATCTTTGAGTGAAGGGAATTGGCATAAGGGGGAAAATATACTGTATTCAGTTTTAGGTCTTGTTCTAGATCGCTTGCAATAGTACATGTGACGATCTTGCGGATAGTTTTTGGGATTGAGTTAATTTAATTTTTCATATATTTATATAGACTAGGAACCTTAATAGAATATGAGTTCAGTCAAAGATTGGAGATAAGAAACAGTAGATAATAAACAGTTTAAAATCTACGCATTATATTCTGCAAAAGATATGTTTTAGCTAAACATCGATTAAATAGACCAATATGATCTCTCTCTCTCTCTCTCTCTCTCTCTCTCTCTCTCTCTCTCTCTCTCTCTCTCTCTCTCTAAAACTTCAACACTTAATGGCAGCAAATCACACTCAAAATTAAATGTATGTTTGTTTGTTTGTTTGAGAGAGAGAGAGAGAGAGAGAGAGAGAGAGAGAGAGAGAGAGAGAGAGAGAGAGAGAGAGAGAGCGAGAGAAAGAGAAATGTTTAAAGTACTTTACATATTACTACTTTCCAAGTATCTCGTAAAAGATATTTCTCTAAAACTAAACTAGAGTTTTATTTCATATTTTAAGAAAGGGCTATTTTTTCTTACAAGAATACCAACAACGTATTGGGTCCTATTTCAAGTAATATACCTTCACCTCATTAAAGATGTTTGACTCAATCACATTGACCTATTTTTGGAAGAGACACTCCAAATTCAAACCATTGCTCTATAGTTTTGGGTAGTACCATAGCCTCTGTACCATGGTCTTCCACTGTCTGTGGTTAGAGTTCTCTTGCTTGAAGTTACACTTGAGCACATTATTCTATCTCATTTCTCTTCATTTTTTTTCATGTTTTTATAGTTTATATATGGAAGATTTATTGTAATGTTGATACTGTTCTTCAAATGTTTAATTTCATTAGTTAATTACTTCTCTTGTAGTTTCCTTATTTCCTTTCCCCACTGGGCTACTTTCCCTGTTGGAGCTTTTAGCATTCTACTTTTACAACTATTGTAGCTTAGCAAGTAATAATAATAATAATAATAATAATAATAATAATAATAATAATAATAATAATAATAATAATAATAATAATAATAATAATAATAATACAAAAATGGCAAATAATAGAAAAATACTAAAAGGAACTCATAATTGTTAGACAATTTATATATATCGAGTGAAATAAGGAAAATACTTTTAAATGTTTGTCGCATTTTTACCTTGGTTTAATGGGTCATTAGAAGATAGTAATGTGAGAATCGTCTGGGATGTTCTCTGTGCTACACTGTACCGGAAGTAGTACCATTATACAGTACACACTGCTATTTGTAGTGTGAGGCAGATAGACAACATGCCGGAGAGAGAGAGAGAGAGAGAGAGAGAGAGAGAGAGAGAGAGAGAGAGAGAGAGAGAGAGAGAGAGAGAGAAAATAGCTTCATCAAAATTCTCACTATATTCTCTGGCACCTATATATATATATATATATATATATATATATATATATATATATATATATATATATATATATATATATATATATAAATATCTGTGTGTGTATGTATGTAAGTATGCATACTGTATATATACACACGTGCATATGCCAGCGTGATGATGAGGAAGACAAAACCAAATACATGACTAAGGACATTTCTGAAGCCTTTGCCTTGCAGTGGACTAGAAATGGTATATATGTATGTGTATATATATATATATATATATATATATATATATATATATATGTATGTATGTATATATATATAGATTTATATATATATATATATATATAAGTATATATATATATATATATATATATATATATATATATATATATATATATATATATATATGTATGTATATATATACATATATATATATATATATATATATATATATATATATATATTTATATATATATATATGTATATATATATATATATATATATATATATATATTTATATATATAAGTATATATTTACATATATGTGTGTATGTATATTATAAGTATATATTTACATATATGTGTGTATGTATATATATACAAACATATATATATATATATATATATATATATATATATATATATATATATGCTATTATAAACAATATTAATTCATCTATACAACCTTAACATTGACCTTCCAGTTAAAGCTGTATAAGGATATGAAAAATGCAATATTGATAGTATACAACCCTTTTACCCCCACCATAAGGTTAAATTTCGAGCACATTTTGCTATATATTTTTTTTAAATTGCTCTAACAGGCTCAATTTTTGTCCTAGAGAGGTCAGGTTGGTCTTATTCTTTTGGAAAATGCCTGAAGTTTCTCATAAAATTATGGAAAATATATAAAAATATGTAATTAACTGTGTTTTGCAAAAACGTACCGGTACGTCCTTTGGGGGAAAAACAGTTTTCATAATATAAGAGGAATGTTGCCTGTAAACAATTTAGAATTACGGTAAACAAAACATAATGAGGCAAATTGTGTTCTGCGAATTCCTTCCTGCTAAGGTAATCTCCCGATGCCTGCAATGTTATTTCTTTGTTGGTAAGAGAGGTCATAAAAATAAAATAGTCTGGATTAAAGGGCTATTGTTTCCTCAACAATAGTGGGACGTTGTTTAGAGTTTCAGATAAACCAATTTAGTTTGGCAATGTTTTGGATGAAATTAAATAAGATCATATTTATATACTGTATATATTAGGGAGATATATTTACTTTAACTTGGTGGATATTATAATCTATTCGTGTTTTTCGATTTATGGATTTAATTCAATGAGAATTCTAAATGTGTCTATTTCAGTCCATTTTACATATAGTGCACGAAGCTCTTCCTCCAGCTAAATCATCATAGGGTAACTGTGTTCTCATCTGGTATCCTTGTTTTCCTCGATAGTTATTTTTCGTCGGTGGTCCCAAAAATAGCCATTTTGGATCGAAAACAACCATTTTCCAATTTTGCCTTATTGCATTTTAAAAGGTCTGTTTTAATGCCACATAAAAGACTATGTCATTAGGAAGCTTCTTAACTCTGATATTACCTGGTAATGATGATTTACCTCGTGAGATTGATGAAGACTATACAGTTACATGAAAATAAACGAGAAGCAATTCCTCTAATAAATGTTGAGCTTAAAATATCCTCAGGGTGAAATAGTATTAAACAGACGGAGTATTGTTTACCTGTTGTGAATGAATATGATGAAATCATGTTCGTATGAAAATAGAAAAAAAGAAATCTGGAGAGCAAACTCGTGTGTAGTGATTTTGGAGAAATGGCTGAATTGGATTTTGCCAGACAAAAACATGTTTGTAAAGTGGGAATGTGAATCGCCTAGAGTTTATGAACATTTAAAGTGAAAAATTTGGCAAATATAAATACAATTACAATATGTGTAACAACAGCGGCATTTGTGCATCAAAATGTGTTCGATAGTAGGGG
>NC_090740.1:13272398-13279898 GCF_036898095.1 Palaemon carinicauda | reverse complement strand
GCAAATTCAATTTGGAACCCCTGCCCAAATCCGGGGATGTCCTTAGAGAAATGTAGAATTCCAGTACTATGGAATCTCCAGTCCTCTCTTACCACTGACAACTATTCTGACAAATAGATGGTGTAATTTTCCCCATTTCGCCATATACATGGTGTATCCGAGAGAATTACTCTATTGACTATGAAAATAAATATACATGTGAAATTTGTAAAAGAAATGAGTTTATAAAACACTAAAAGACAAAGAACTCAGGACTGCATCGAAGACATACTCATCTTGGCGAAAAAACAGTAAAGAATCATGAAATAGGAGACGAACTTAGTATAAATTCCGTGCTCAGCTTAAAGGGAATTAAGTATTCTGGAACCATAGTAAACGTTTTGACGGATATACAGTAAATGCAAGTTGTTCTGTAGCTAGTGATTTTAGCCTTCTAAAAACGTTGTAAACGTTGTAGCTGATATCCAATAAGTGCAAGTTGTTAGGTGGCTAGTGGTTTTAGCCTTCTAGCAGCGTTGTAAACGTTGTAGCTGCTATCCAATAAGTGCAAGTTGTTCTGTAGCTAGTGATTTTAGCCTTCTAGCAGCGTTGTAAACGTTGTAGCTGATATCCAATAAGTGCAAGTTGTTCTGTTGCTAGTGATTTTAGCCTTCTAGCAGCGTTGTAAACGTTGTAGCTGATATCCAATAAGTGCAAGTTGTTAGGTGGCTAGTGGTTTTAGCCTTCTAGCAGCGTTGTAAACGTTGTAGCTGATATCCAATAAGTGCAAGTTGTTCTGTTGCTAGTGATTTTAGCCTTCTAGCAGCGTTGTAAACGTTGTAGCTGATATCCAATAAGTGCAAGTTGTTCTGTTGCTAGTGATTTTAGCCTTCTAGCAGCGTTGTAAACGTTGTAGCTGATATCCAATAAGTGCAAGTTGTTCTGTTGCTAGTGATTTTAGCCTTCTAGCAGCGTTGTAAACGTTGTAGCTGATATCCAATAAGTGCAAGTTGTTCTGTTGCTAGTGATTTTAGCCTTCTAGCAGCGTTGTAAACGTTGTAGCTGATATCCAATAAGTGCAAGTTGTTCTGTTGCTAGTGATTTTAGCCTTCTAGCAGCGTTGTAAACGTTGTAGCTGATATCCAATAAGTGCAAGTTGTTAGGTGGCTAGTGGTTTTAGCCTTCTAGCAGCGTTGTAAACGTTGTAGCTGATATCCAATAAGTGCAAGTTGTTCTGTTGCTAGTGATTTTAGCCTTCTAGCAGCGTTGTAAACGTTGTAGCTGATATCCAATAAGTGCAAGTTGTTCTGTTGCTAGTGATTTTAGCCTTCTAGCAGCGTTGTAAACGTTGTAGCTGATATCCAATAAGTGCAAGTTGTTCTGTTGCTAGTGATTTTAGCCTTCTAGCAGCGTTGTAAACGTTGTAGCTGATATCCAATAAGTGCAAGTTGTTCTGTTGCTAGTGATTTTAGCCTTCTAGCAGCGTTGTAAACGTTGTAGCTGATATCCAATAAGTGCAAGTTGTTCTGTTGCTAGTGATTTTAGCCTTCTAGCAGCGTTGTAAACGTTGTAGCTGATATCCAATAAGTGCAAGTTGTTCTGTTGCTAGTGATTTTAGCCTTCTAGCAGCGTTGTAAACGTTGTAGCTGATATCCAATAAGTGCAAGTTGTTAGGTGGCTAGTGGTTTTAGCCTTCTAGCAGCGTTGTAAACGTTGTAGCTGATATCCAATAAGTGCAAGTTGTTCTGTTGCTAGTGATTTTAGCCTTCTAGCAGCGTTGTAAACGTTGTAGCTGATATCCAATAAGTGCAAGTTGTTAGGTGGCTAGTGGTTTTAGCCTTCTAGCAGCGTTGTAAACGTTGTAGCTGATATCCAATAAGTGCAAGCTGTTAGGTGGCTAGTGATTTTAGCCTTCTAGCAGCGTTGTAAACGTTGTAGCTGATATCCAATAAGTGCAAGCTGTTAGGTGGCTAGTGGTTTTAGCCTTCTAGCAGCGTTGTAAACGTTGTAGCTGATATCCAATAAGTGCAAGCTGTTAGGTGGCTAGTGATTTTAGCCTTCTAGCAGCGTTGTAAACGTTGTAGCTGATATCCAATAAGTGCAAGCTGTTAGGTGGCTAGTGGTTTTAGCCTTCTAGTAGCGTTGTAAACGTTGTAGCTGATATCCAATAAGTGCAAGCTGTTAGGTGGCTAGTGGTTTTAGCCTTCTAGCAGCGTTGTAAACGTTGTAGCTGATATCCAATAAGTGCAAGCTGTTAGGTGGCTAGTGGTTTTAGCCTTCTAGCAGCGTTGTAAACGTTGTAGCTGATATCTAATAAGTGCAAGTTGTTAGGGGGCTAGTGATTTTAGCCTTCTAGAAGCGTTGTAAACATTGTAGAAGCCATTCTGTAAGTGCAAGTGGCAATGTACCCAGTGATTTAAGCCTTCTAGAAGCGTTGTAAACATTATAGAGGCCGTTCTGTAAGTACAAGTGGCGATGGACCCAGTGATTTACTTCTAAAAGCGTTGTAAACATTATAGAGGCCGTTCTGTAAGTACAAGTGGCGATGGGCCCAGTGATTTAAGCCTTCTAGAAGCGTTGTAAACATTGTAGAGGCCGTTCAGTAAGTTCACGTGGCGATGTACCCAGTGATTTAAGCCTTCTAGAAGCGTTGTAAACATTATAGAGGCCGTTCAGTAAGTGCAAGTGGCAATGTACCCAGTGATTTAAGCCTTCTAGAAGCGTTGTAAACATTATAGAGGCCGTTCAGTAAGTGCAAGTGGCAATGTACCCAGTGATTTAAGCCTTCTAGAAGCGTTGTAAACATTATAGAGGCCGTTCAGTAAGTGCAAGTGGCAATGTACCCAGTGATTTAAGCCTTCTAGAAGCGTTGTAAACATTATAGAGGCCGTTCTGTAAGTACAAGTGGCGATGGACCCAGTGATTTACTTCTAAAAGCGTTGTAAACATTATAGAGGCCGTTCTGTAAGTACAAGTGGCGATGGGCCCAGTGATTTAAGCCTTCTAGAAGCGTTGTAAACATTATAGAGGCCGTTCTGTAAGTACAAGTGGCGATGGACCCAGTGATTTACTTCTAAAAGCGTTGTAAACATTATAGAGGCCGTTCTGTAAGTACAAGTGGCGATGGGCCCAGTGATTTAAGCCATCTAGAAGCGTTGTAAACATTATAGAGGCCGTTCTGTAAGTACAAGTGGCGATGGACCCAGTGATTTAAGCCTTCTAGAAGCATTGTAAACATTGTAGAGGCCGTTCACTAAGTGCAAGTGGCAATGTACCCAGTGATTTAAGCCTTCTAGAAGCGTTGTAAACATTGTAGAGGCCGTTCAGTAAGTGCAAGTGGCAATGTACCCAGTGATTTAAGCCTTCTAGAAGCGTTGTAAACATTATAGAGGCCGTTCTGTAAGTACAAGTGGCGATGGACCCAGTGATTTACTTCTAAAAGCGTTGTAAACATTATAGAGGCCGTTCTGTAAGTACAAGTGGTGATGGGCCCAGTGATTTAAGCCTTCTAGAAGCGTTGTAAACATTGTAGAGGCCGTTCAGTAAGTTCACGTGGCGATGTACCCAGTGATTTAAGCCTTCTAGAAGCGTTGTAAACATTATAGAGGCCGTTCAGTAAGTGCAAGTGGCGATGTACCCAGTGATTTAAGCCTTCTAGAAGCGTTGTAAACATTATAGAGGCCGCTCTGTAAGTGCAAGTGGCGATGTACCCAGTGATTTAAGACTTCTAGAAGCGTTGTAAACATTATAGAGGCTGTTCAGTAAGTGCAAGTGGCGATGTACCCAGTGATTTAAGCCTTCTAGAAGCGTTGTAAACATTATAGAGGCCGTTCAGTAAGTGCAAGTGGCAATGTACCCAGTTATTTAAGCCTTCTAGAAGCATTGCAAACATTGTAGAGGCCGTTCACTAAGTACAAGTGGCAATGTACCCAGTGATTTAAGCCTTCTAGAAGCGTTGTAAACATTATAGAGGCCGTTCAGTAAGTGCAAGTGGCGATGTACCCAGTGATTTAAGCCTTCTATAAGCGTTGTAAACATTGTAGAGGCCGTTCAGTAAGTGCAAGTGGCGATGTACCCAGGGATTTTAGCCTTCTAGAAGCATTGTAAATATTGTAGAGGCGTTCAGTAAGTGCAAGTGGCGATGTACCCAGTGATTTTATCCTTCTAGAAGCGTTTTAAACATTATAGAGGCCGTTCAGTAAGTGCAAGTGGCGATGTACCCAGGGATTTAAGCCTTCTAGAAGCGTTGTAAACATTATAGAGGCCGTTCAGTAAGTGCAAGTGGCGATGTACCCAGTGATTTAAGCCATCTAGAAGCGTTGTAAACATTATAGAGGCCGTTCAGTAAGTGCAAGTGGCGATGTACCCAGTGATTTAAGCCTTATAGAAGCGTTGTAAACATTATAGAGGCCGTTCAGTAAGTGCAAGTGGCGATGTACCCAGTGATTTAAGCCTTCTAGAAGCGTTGTAAACATTATAGAGGCCGTTCAGTAAGTGCAAGTGGCGATGTACCCAGTGATTTAAGCCTTCTAGAAGCGTTGTAAACATTATAGAGGCCGTTCAGTAAATGCAAGTGGCGATGTACCCAGTGATTTAAGCCTTGCAACGAAATACAGTCAACAGAAGACCTTGCCTTTCCTCGATGTCCTAGTTAAACATTATCATGGCCAGTTCAATTCAAAGGTAAACATGAAATCAACTGATGTAGGATATGCCTAAACGCAAAAGGTGAATACACCGAAGAATACCACATTCGGTAGGAAAAGGATACGTAGGAGCGTAGTCATGGACATAAAACCTCGAATTACAAGGATATCTGATAAAGTCAATAAATGAAAATCCATGTATATAGATCAGTGCTTATAAAATTTACATAGAGGAATCCAAAGCAAAGCTAAAACACTTATATATTAAATTCATGGGGACTATTTTCAACTCATATGAAAGCAGTAAGTGTACTGATTGAAAGGGTAACAGTTAAAATACACCGAATCTCTTAATCCAGGCTATTTTAAGGGGAATAAACTTAGTGGAGCTATTGAGGGAGTGGTTCAATATGTTAATAAACTGGTTTTTACCATGAGGTATTTTATATAAATTCTTTGTTAGTTGGCTTGCGTGTATTTTTATGCATTTATAAAAACATCTTTGTTTTTTTTTTTAAATTGAATTTCCTTTTATTCTTTAATTACAACAAATGACATCGGCGTTGATATCCCTAGATGACAAATAATCAATTAATATTATGGATTTTTGTAGCATTATGATATTAAACGTATAAAAAAGTAATATCATATATGAAATTTGTAGATGGTTTGATGTCGATTTCTATAGAAACAATATTCTACAACTCCATACATAGGAATAGCAATACATTTCACAAAGTCACAAGGCCCAGCTGCCCTCGAGAAGATGTCTGTGAATAACAAAGAGGTACAAAGGCCCATCGGCCATTTTCCTGTGTTAGCTCGTTCAAAGTTACCAGAACTCGTCCATTTCTGGGATGAGACCTGAATTTCCTTGATTGAAGCTCCATTTGGAAAACGTTTCAATTCTTCCTTACGCAACGTTCCCATTTGGCACAGGCTATTTCCAAGAAGAGATTCTTTTCCTTCCATTGCAGAGAAACTAAAAGTGTTTGTAAGCCGTTTGTTACAGTAGAATCAGGTAACGAGAAAACATGGACTATGTATTTTTTCGAGGCATGTACCTTTCAGTATAAATCTTGCGTCTTGTCAACGATATCAAAATTAGGATATTGTAAACAGACTATTTTTAAGAGGTTCTTTGTCCCACCATTGGAGAGAAATGGAAGATTTAATTTTTGTAGCTTATAGCAACGTTTATTGCAGTAGACTCAGGTACCGAGAAAACATGAACTATGTATTTTTCCGAGGCATGTACCTTTCACTATAAACCTTGCGTCTTGTCAACGATATCGAAATTATGATATTGTAAACTGACTATTTCTAAGAGGTTCTTTGTCCCACCATTGGAGAGAAATGATAGATTTAATTTTGTAGCCTATAGCAACGTTTATTGCAGTAGACTCAGGTACCGAGAAAACATGAACTATGTATCTTTTCGAGGCATGTACCTTACAGTATGAATCTTATTGTAAACTGTCTATTCCCAAGAGATTTTTTATCCCACAATTGGAGAGAAACTAAAGGTTTAATTTCTTAATTTGTAGCTTATAACAAAGTTTATTGCAGTACAATCATGTACCAAGAAAACATGAACTCTATATATCTCTCAAACCATGTACCTTATATAAATCTTTCTTCTTGAAAAGGTTTAATTTTGTAAGTTGTAGCCTATACCCATTTTCATTACAGTAGCCTCAGGTACCAAAAATTATGAACTATGTATTTTCTCGAACCATGTACTGTACTTTGCAGTATCATACCAATCATGTTTCATACACCCTTGTGCACTGTAATGGTTTTGCTTTATTATCTTATCACTAGCTCATCCCTGCACTGTTAATAGACCAACCTGTGTTATCATGCTAGTTCATGTTTTATTGTGTGTTGAATTTATGACGTTCTTGCTCGCAGGTCCTTATATATAAACTCGAAGATTGTTCAATAAAGTTTAATTGCATACACATCGCCTCTCATACACGTCACCGACTAGTGATTGCTAGACTGGGGTTCAAGTCCCGTTCAAACTCGTTAGTTCCTTTGGTTGCTGCAACCTCCCCATCCTTGTAAGGTGAGGATGGAGGGTGTTTGGGGGAGTATATAGGTCTATCTGCTGAGTCATCAGCAGCCATTGCCTGGCCTTTTTGGACCTAGCTTGGGGGGAGAGGTAGGTTGGTCGCTGATCATATGTATATATGGTCAGTCTCTAGGACATTGTCTTGCGTGATAGGACAATGTCACTGTTCCTTGCCTCTGTTATTCATGAGTGGCCTTTAAACCTTCAAACTGCGCCTCGCGCAGTATGAATTTTGCTTCTTAACAACGTACTCGAAATTAGGATATTTCAAACATGATTCGATAGCGATTGAATGATTATCTAAGCTTCAATAAATACTTTTTAATATTATTTCAGTATATAACTATATATATATATATATATATATATATATATATATATATATATATATATATATATATATATATATATATATATATATATATATATATATATATATATATAACATCCCTAAACTATGCCCTATAATTATCAAGAAATAGAAATATCACTTTTTTACCCTTTCCCTCTTAATGATATGAAAATATATATTATACCTGTGTTATCATGCTAGTTCATGTTTTATTGTGTGTTGAATTTATGACGTTCTTGCTCGCAGGTCCTTATATATAAACTCGAAGATTGTTCAATAAAGTTTAATTGCATACACATCGCCTCTCATACACGTCACCGACTAGTGATTGCTAGACTGGGGTTCAAGTCCCGTTCAAACTCGTTAGTTCCTTTGGTTGCTGCAACCTCCCCATCCTTGTAAGGTGAGGATGGAGGGTGTTTGGGGGAGTATATAGGTCTATCTGC
>NC_090740.1:13267398-13269898 GCF_036898095.1 Palaemon carinicauda | reverse complement strand
GTCCCAAACGAGATAGAGAGAGAGAGAGAGTTTTTGTCAGTGCAACTATGCTTGTGTTTGTTTTTCTGTTAGTGTGCCAGTACAAGGAGGTTATTATTTTCCTTGTTTAGATGAGGGTTTCTTCTAAATAAATAATTTTCTTTTATGAATTTTGACTTAATTCCAAGGTAAAGAATGAGTAATATTAGGGAAGATACCATTTGTATATCACGAGTTTATAGCAAATGTTGATATTTGTTAAATAATTCTAAATTACAGATGCCTTTCAACCTCTGAATAGGAAATTCATTAGAAGTTGATCAAATGACTTAATACTTTTGTCTTGTGATATATCTTTTGAAAGCCTTTTTCATTACCTTCTTAATAGAACTAATCTTCTGGTGTACTGTTAGCTATTATTAATTCGTTATATCATTACATCTAGACCAATCCATTAGAAATTTTATGATACTTTATAGACGAAGTCATATGCAATAGTGAAAAACGGGGTTAATATTACCAAACGCTCATCGCTCAAGGGGTAACTAATACACTGTAATTACTCAGTGGCTACATTTCTCTTGCTAAGGGTAGAAGAGACTCTTTAGCTATTGTAAGCAGCTCTTCTAGGAGGACACTCGAAAATCAAGCTATTGTCCTCTAGTCTTGGGTAGGGCCATGGCCTCTGTACAATAGTCTTCCATTCTCTTGCTTGAGGGTACACTCGGGCATACTATTCTTATTTCTCTTCCGCCTTTTTTTTTTAATCTTATATCGTTTATATATTAAAGATTTAGTTTAATGTTGTTACTGTTCTTCAGATAATTTCATTGTTCATTGCTGCTCTCTTAGTTTATTTATTTCCGTATTTCCTCTCCTCATAGGGCTATTTTTCCCTATTGGAGCCATTGTGCTTAAATCATCCTGCTTTTCCTACTAGGGTTGCAGTTAAGCAAGTAATAATAATAATAATAATAATAATAATAATAATAATAATAATAATAATAATAATAATTTTAATTACACGCATGGCCCTTGATTAGGACAAGTGCGTTATTGAATTGATATTTCTACTTTAATAATTATTTTAAATGTCATATAAAAAGGTGACGTAATAAAAAATTATGGTTTTTGGAAGTCAAGAAAGTTTTCAAACCTGTTATAACCTTAAATAGAGAACGAACAGGTAAAATTATTTTAAGAAATAAATGATACAAATTTATAATGAAATTTACATGAAATTTTTCCCTCAAGCTCAAAATACTTATAATTTGGAAAATTAAAATAAATTAATGAAGAGGAAAATTTATCATGTTTTATCCCAAGAATAACTAGCCTAAGTTTGCTTGACATGTGAACTAAATTAAGTAGTTGGTATATTCAAAATGATTATTGCATTGGAAACAAGAAAATAGGACAATTTCCAAAAAAAAAATAATAGAGGAAAAGAAAATCCCGCTGAGTAGAGGAATATTTCATCTAGTCTCTTTGTACAATAAATCAAAAAATCCGATGAAAAAATATTTGGTAAAAGAAAAAAGATTATTCTCCACCATCATGGATAAGAAAATTTCACAAGACTGATATTAACTTTAAAATAAAGACAAGTTCCTATGCTTCTTAAAACCCTTTCGTTTAACCAAATATCTGATATCTTGTTGCTTGACTTGTTCACTTCGGCAACTTACCAAATATTTCGTTTCTCCATACTTGTTGTTAGCTTCCTTATTTAGGTTATATATATTATGTTTATATATATATATATATATATATATATATATATATATATATATATATATATAAATATATATATAAATATATATATATATACATATAAATATATATATATATATATATATATATAAATATATATATATATATATATATATATATATATATATATATATATATATACGTATGTATATATATACATATATTTACACATAGGCCTATATAATATAATATATATACATACGTATTTATATATATATATATATATGCATATATATAAGTATATATATATATATGTATATATATATATTATATATATATATATATATATATATATATTATTTGCATATATGTGTGTATATTTGTATGTCCCTGTGTTTATGTATGTATGTATGTTTACGTATATATGAACGATTATACTCATGAGAGAGAGAGAGAGAGAGAGAGAGAGAGGAGAGAGAGAGAGAGAGAGAGAGAGAGAGAGAGAGAGAGTCTATATAATTATACCATATCTAAAGTCAAAATAAAATCATAAATATATATGAATATCAACAAAATGTAGTCAGTTTTTCATTTAGTATTAAAATAAACTTTTATTCCATGTAATCCGATTATGCAAGTTTGTATTTTTGTAAATATTTCCGCTAAAAATTAAAGATATATCTGACTTTGCATAGCACAGCTTATTAAACATTAGTTGAAAAAAATACAGGTCATGCGTTTTCCAATATTTAATCTGCAATAGTTTAATGTTTGTGATTACATATGCAACCTTTATGTCTATTTCGAA
>NC_090740.1:13242398-13262398 GCF_036898095.1 Palaemon carinicauda | reverse complement strand
TGCAAAGCACTGGCAAGGACTGTCAAGAACTGTCAAGGAGACACTACATATCTTTTTCCAGGATTACCCCGGATCAGGTCTTGGACAGTCCGAGACAATACGGTTAGGTCAGCGGGACCTTGGCAAGGGCCAATGTATAGTCAACATTCAATGGGATTCTAATTATACTAAGTTCCCTTCAAGAACTTAAAGACCCCAGATGTCAATATTCACCTCGGATGTTTTTGACTAACATAAAATCCGTGGTGACATTCCAGATAATCATGGACTTCACGGGCTGCTAAGCACATGCAAGGACTGTTAAGGAGGCCCTACTGATTTTTCCCAGGCGTGCCCCGGATTAGGTCCTAGACGGTTCGGGAAAATCCAGGAGGTCGGCGTGACCTTAGCAAAGGCCAATGTATAGTCAACATTCAATGGGATTCTAATTATACTAAGTTTCCTTCAAGCGCTTAAAGACCCCAGACATCAATATTCACCTCGGATGATTTTGATCAACATAAAAATCCGTGGTGACATCCCGGACAATCATGGACCTTCCAGGACTGCGAAGCACTGGCAAGGATTTTTCCCAGATCGCCACGGATCAGTTCCTAGACGGTCCTTTTCATAATCTAAGGATCTCTAAAATTTGAAATATTTTCAACATTATTTTCAGTTTTATATAGAAAATATTTTCAAAATAATCAATCATAATTTTGGTAAAAATTCTTAAAGGAAATGAATAGTAGGTTAATTGGAAATTACTAGATCAGCTAATATTTATCCTACTAAGGCAAATGCCTTCGATAAAAATTACATTAGAGAGAAGCATGAATATGTAATTTATATATATATATATATATATATATATATATGAATATATATATATATATATATATATATATATATATATATATATATATATATATATATATATATTATATATATATATATATATATATATATATATATATATTTATATATATATATATATATATATATAAATATATATTTATATGTATATATATATATATATATATATATATATATGCATATGTATAGATATATATATATATATATATATATATATATATATATATTATAAATATATATATATGTATATATATATATATATATATATATATATATATATATATATATATATATATATATATTATAAATATATATACATGTATATATATATATATATATATATATATATATTATATTTATATATGTGTGTGTGTATGCTTGTGTGTGTGTAACGTATGTATGCATTTTTATGTTGCTGTCTTGGCCTGTGTTCCATTCTTAAACAATCTTGAGAATAGGTAATAATCATTCTATTAAAATCATTACGATTTTATTCATAAAAAAAACAGGAATACTAGTTTCTTTTCCATAACATGAACCACATTCCATATATTGCTGGTTTTTTTATGTGTAATTTATAGCCTATAAATACAGATAATTGGTTGCACTTTGATTATAGAATTCTGATCGTTTAACTTCATGAAATATTAAATGTTTAATTTTCTGGAATGCTTTTGACTCGAGGACATTCCAAATTATTTATCTCTTCGAGGCTACGCTGGATTCACAATAAAAAAAAAAAAACAATTATATTTTTGTTGGTGAAGCGTATTGGATTTCATCAACAAAAAGCTTAGCTGGAAAAACTTAGAGTATAGAGATTTTAACAGTATTATTATCTAATAAAGAAAAATAAAGACTAAGGGGGTCAAATGTACATATTAATCTTACAACCAATATAATTCCTAATTTTCACAAAATATAATAGAAAATATGGAAATATATGGAAAGATAATAATAACAAAATCACCAACAACAATAATAGTGATGTTTATAATAATAAATCTGGTCTTTGAAATTCAATACATGCCCAAGATTGATTACTGAAGGTCAGATCCCATTAAAGATTTTGACATAACATCAGCATCGGTATCATTTAGTTACCCAAGAATAAACATAAACATAAGAAAGAGAAAATAAATGCAGAGAAACGCCCAAAAATGTGAAAACGACTATGGTCAACTCGCAGGAGCAATATAACTTTAAACGAGACAGTAATTAGATTATTTGATTCTGGAAGGGTTTTCCGCAATAGCCAAGAGGAATGAAATTGCCAATAGTTACAGTTGTTAAAGCTGGGTGTGTTTTGTCATTTTTCGCTTTGGCTTTTCTCCTTCTTTTTCTTATTTTAGGCTGACAATTCTCTTGTTTTAGGGTGAAAATTCTCTTATTTTAGGCTGACAATTCTCTTGTTTTAAGCTGACAATTCTCTTGTTTTAGGGTGACAATTCTCTTATTTTAGGCTGACAATTTTCTTGTTTTAGGGTGACAATTCTCTTATTTTAGGGGGACAATTCTCTTGTTCTTGGGTAACAATTCTCTTATTTTAGGCTGACAATTCTTTTGTTTTTAGGCTGATAATTCTCTTATTTTAGGCTGACAATTCTCTTGTTTTAGGATGAAAATTCTCTTGTTTTAAGGGAACAATTCTCTTATTTTAGGCTGTCAATTCTCTTGTTTTAGGGTGACAATTCTCTTCTTTTAGGGTGACAATTTTCTTATTTTAGGCTGACTATTCTCTTGTTTTAGGCTGACAAATCTCTTGTTTTAGGGGGACAATTCTCTTATTTTAGGCTGACAATTCTCTTGTTTTAGGCTGACAATTCTCCTATTTTAGGGGGACAATTTATTCTATATGTAATATATATCATAGCTTTTGTGGATTAACTTTTATGGTTTCATGAGAAGGTGCGTTTGTAATATGTACACAGTATGTATCTATGTATGCATATATATGTATGTATATATATGTATGTATATATATAAATATATATATATATATATATATATATATATATATATATGTGTGTGTGTGTGTGTGTGTATATATATATATATATATATATATATATATATATATATATGTGTGTGTGTGTGTGTCTGTATATATATATATATATGTGTGTGTGTGTGTGTGTGTGTATACATATATATATATATATATATATATATATATATATATATATATATATATATATATATACATATATACATATATATATATATATATATATATATATATGCATTGATATGTGTGTATATATACAATACATATATATATATATATATATATATATATATATATATATATATATATATATATTTTTGGGCTCAAGCCATGTCGTCCTGATGGAAGTTCCTATAGGGTAGCTTCCTAGGGTATATTACAACTACGGCGATATTCCCAGAGAATTTACCTTAAGGTACCAGAATTCTAACTCCTGGAGCGAGTATCCCTCGTGAAAGGGATATCGCGACATATCAGAGGACGTATTCTAGACACGTCACATGGCAATCTACGACCTGAACAGAGATTCGTCTCGTAGGAGGGAGATTGACGAGATACGAATTCGGGAAAGAAAAAGGGGAGCCGCTCCCAAGGCTTCCCTATCCCCCGATTCGTATGCGTGCCTGGCGGCAATCCTGGCGCCATCTGTATTCCTTTTTGCGTAGCTTAACAACTCGGTGTTTTTTCCAGTTTTTCTCGCAAATCTTGGATTTATTCAGCTTTTCATGGCTTCTTCGTCTTCGTTGGCCTCGGATAAGTTGAGTATAGTGTCTGTTATGTATAAATGTAGGCTCTTGGTAAAATTTTGAGTGATTAATAGGATTAATCTTTGATACAAGAGCCGTAGCCTACCAGAGGTGTCCTGGACACTGTCACTCGCTAGGTATAAATTAGTTAGTCAGAGTGACATTCCTGGTTGTTTTGCTTAATAAAATTTAGCTATTTAGCTTTACATAGGATTTCCTTTCGTGCTTAGTATTATTTGGCGAAGTATTCGCCATTCTGGCCTACGCTAGGCCATGTAGCCTAGTCGTTTGGTCCTAGTACTTAATGCATGATTTTGGTTTTTCCGAGTGTAATTAAAATTTTATTGAAGCTTTAGGCTATATTTTATACATTTTAGACTGTGTGGAATATTTCCAAGATTGTATACGTGAGAGTTTCGGTGAATTAGGTAATCGATTCTCTTGGAGCCTAGGCTAATTGCTTATGGAGCCTTAGTATACTTTATTATACTCCCCGGTTGCTTTCTTTTCTTCGGAGTAGGTATGCAATCCCTTTCCCTCTGTTTAAGCCTTGGGCTTATCCCTGAGTGGTTTTTTCCGAATTTATTTTCGATAAAACTATACTAGGGTGTTACTGTACCTTCCTGTTCCAGCAGAGTCTGGTTCAAAGAGGGACAGAACAACAGAGTTTTTAGTCTGAGTCCGTGTTGTTTGGCTTGGGGCAGAGTCTCCCTCGCTGACCTAACACTTACAAAGGGAGCTGAGCTCCCTTAGGTCACTATCGAAGGTTTCTGTAGTTATGATTCCTTCTTGTGTGATCGACCAGACTAAGTCCTGTTGCTGTTCTCGGGGAGGATAAATCTTCCCTTGGGAGTAGCAACGCCTTCCTTGCTTTGGTGCTCTGGAAGCTGGCAGGTATTATACTACTGCGCTGGCCCTTTCCCTTAGATCTCCCTTAGGCTAAGACAAAGTTCTTGGCTGCGGGTGATCTGTCACTAAAGCAAGGTTGGCAGGACCCTCTTGTCCCTTCCCCCTCTATCTCCGTAATGGCCTAGCCATTACTGTACTGTACCTTGCCGGCCGGCAGAGCTGGCCGGCAGGGGTATTACTGTACCGTATGTCATTCTACTTCTGGACCTAGTATAGGTTGGGATATGGATTGACTAAGCCCATTGCCGGCCGGCAGAGATGCTGGACGGCAAGGGTCTTATGTTTTCGAGTGCTGCCCGGACCTCTCTTGGTCCCTCATCCATGCCTGCCGGCTGAGCCGGACGGCATTGGTCAAGGAAGCCTGAATTAAGTTTCTCCCCTTCCTTATATGCACTCTTTCGGTTGCCGGGCTTGGGGGGTTGTGTACACTCTTATCCCGGCATCCATTCTATTTTCTTCTAGTGCTGTACCTGTCCCGGCTGCTGGCCTATGAGGCCGGCTGCCGGCCTATGAGGCCGGCAGCCGGGCAGGTGTAGTCTTCTGGTTCTTTTGCTGCCGGCTGGCATCGGTCTTGTACCTTTGCCGGCCGGCTTATGTCAGTCCTTGTCTGCCAGTCACCAAGAGTGTGGCCGGCAGCTGGGTACTACCTTGTGTAGTTGCTGGCCGGCAATCATTGCCGGCCAACACTGGCTGTTGCTGGCCGGCAGCTGCTGCCGCCGGCACAGGCATGTGAACCAGAGGGCTGCCGCCCTATAGCTGTTAAGTAGTATACTTTAAAGCTAATTGTGGTGTGTGCCGGCCGGCAAAGGCAGGCCGGCACACATCCTCCTATACTGTACTAGTATTCTTCTGTATAGCATATACAGTAAGAAGAAAACTATAGTAAAAGTTTAGGTACAGCACTGTATCTTCTAACACTATTGTGTTTTCTTACACAGCCCTTTGCTGTTGCCCTCAGACAGGAAGCAGAGTTCTTCCCCGTCTATTATCCAGGATTTTTAAAATCATTGCCTAGGTGTGAGCTCCACCTGTTTCCTCTGGAAACCTTGCATTGGTTACTCTAGTAGAGATAAACCATTTTGATTTTATTATCTGGAAGGCTGCAACAATGGGTTGTGAGGGAAACACAAGTGTGTGTCTTTCATTTATGAATTGTTATGCTATACTATGCATATCCAGTGATACATAGTTCACTTGATACTCATGGAAATTTCTTCTCTTTACAGAAGGACACTCCGAAGTCGGGAAGTGCTTTCTGCAATGTCAGCAGCAAGAACCTCTGCGGACATGAGTTTTGTAGGAGACACGCAGCATACGCTGTCTCCAAGGATGATCTCCGGTATTGGGACCCTCAGGTATGTACTGTGTGCACTAACCTGATTAATGAGACATTTAAATAGCTAGGAAGAAACTTCGTACCTGGGTAAGGGGCTTCCAAAAGTACACTTCTGGCCCTTATCTTCCAAGTGAGAAGATGAGGGCGTATCTTTTCCCTAAGGCATCAACTGATGCAGTGATTCCCCAGCCTCAAGAGGAGATCCCCTAAGTTCAGATCCAGGTGGATGCTGAAGTCGCGGTCGCGATGCAAGACATCCAGCTAAATGACAGGATATCTGATGTGGACGGGTGTCAGGAGGAAGACCTCCTTGCAAAAGCCCAGGATGAAGTTCAAGTCCCTCTACATCGGCCGGTCTCCCAGTAGAGCTGGGACAGGCCCTCTCTTCTATTGTTGGAATGATCCAACAAATGCAGAAGGAGAATCAGGAGAAGGCGGCTGCAATGGAACTGCGAATGCAGTGCCTTGCAGAATCACATGGGCCCCAGAAAAGCTCAATGTGAAAGACCTTCCTTTGTGCTCGGATGCTAACCCGTGGAGGTATGCTGAGCACATGTCGATGACGACTGGAAAGATCGTCATCTCGGATATGCTGGGCTCAGTTCCCCTGGAGGGTGGAATTCTGGCCCAGCAAGGCACCATATCCGGACTGTTATGTCCGGCTGAGGAAGGAACCAGCTTCAAAGGAGGAGGCAGAGCCGAAGGAGGTCATAGTGATGACCATGCTAAGGCTCAAGCTCTACTTTCATCTTCGATGAAAGAGAGGGGCTTCTCTAACTCAAAGGTAGCTGCATTGAATAGGAAGCTCCCTTCCTTTGTGTCCTAGCCTACTAGAGCCTTCCCCCTTTTTACAGAAAGGGTTTCTGGCTGTACTAAAAGCAATCGAGGCCGGCAAGTCTTGCCCCTCCCTAGAGGAGTGTAAACCCTTGTCGCTGGCCCTGCCTATGGACCACAAAGATTGGAAGGACGTCCATCTTACGTTCTAAGTGGGAAAGTTGGAGGCTGATATTGCCGGACGTCAGTTCGGCAAGGACCTCCCTAAGCTGTCTGACTTTCTTTTGCGAAGTGAGTTCGATACAAAAGAAAGACTGACTGCCTCAATGTCTCTTCAGACTACTCTCGAGACGATGGCAAGTGACCCCAAGGTCCATGAAATGTTCATGGTAGTGGCCAAGCCTCATCTGGCCACAGTGACGAAGGACCTTTATGGCTTCGTCAAGGCAAGGAGAGCTTGTAGGGAGTTCGTGTTTACCTCGGCTACAGTGAGGCACGAACTAAAGAAACTAATCTCCTCCAACATTTGGGGAAAAGACCTTTTTCCCTACCGACTTGGTCAAAGAAGTTTTTGATAAAGCCACCTTGGAGAATAGAAACCTTCTCCAGAAGTGGGACCTGGCTATCAAAAGAAAGTCTTCCCCGGATGAGGGTCCTCAACCAAAGAGGAAGACTATGAGGACTAGGCTACCGTCTCGGCCAGCCAAGCCTCTTAGACAGCAACAGCAACTGCAATTGCCATTGCCCCCAGTGCCCCAGATCGTGGCACAAACCCCGACCACCTTTCAGTGGGTACCCCAGGCCGTGTCGACACAGTCCACGGCTTTCACCCCAGCGTTCGAAGGGCAGTCTACTTCCTTCCGAGCAAAGCCTAGAGGAGCAGCCAGAGGCTCGTCTAGACGCCCCTCAAGGGGAAGGGGATTCAGGGGTGGTCGTGGTCAGGAAGGCAAGACCTCAGGACGGCAGTCCAAGTGAGGTCATACCGGTAGGAGGGAGACTTCTGAAATTTCGGGATCGGTGGACCTTCGATCCCTGGGCCCACAGCCTACTCAAGAATGGATTGGGCGGGAGCTGGTACAGCACTCCACCCCCGTACCTTCGGTTTTTCCAACACTCCACCCCCGTTATGGAGGAGTACGTTCAAGAACGGTTGGAGAAAAAGGGTGAAGCCCATCAATTTCTAAGGGAGGCTGTTTTGTGTTCCCAAGAAAGACTCGGAAAAGCTCAGAGTCATTCTGGACTTGTCGCCACTTAACAAGTTCATAGTGAATTGCAAATTCAAAATGCTAACACTGCAACACATAAGGACCTTACTGCCCAAGAGGGCATATTCCGTCTCTATAGACTTGTCAGATGCCTACTGGCACATTCCAATTAGCCATCGACTCTCCCCCTACCTAGGGTTCAGGCTACAGCGAAGACTATACGCCTTCGGAGCCATGCCATTCGGGCTAAACATAGCCCGAAGGATTTTTACGAAGCTTGCGAGCGTAGCTCTCAAACAATTTCGCCTAAAGGGAATTCAGGTAGTAGCCTACCTGGACGACTGGTTGGTGTGGGCAGCATCCGAGACAGAATGCTTGCAAGCTTCCAGTCAGTGATCCAGTTCCTAGAGTACCTAGGCTTCAAGATCAACAGAAAAAGTCTCGACTTTCTCCATCTCAAAAGTTCCAGTGGCTAAGATCCACTGGGACCTTTTGTCACACCGTTTCTCCACCCCAGCGAAGAAAAGGAAGGAGATAGCGGGTTCTGTCAAGAGACTTCAAGATTCCGAAAGGATATCAAGACACGAGCAGGAGAGAGTACTGCGCTCTCTCCAGTTTGCTTCGGTGACAGACCCAGTGCTAAGAGCACAGCTAAAGGATGCAATCGGAGTTTGGAGAAGTTATGCATCAAACGCGTGAAGAGATCTGAGAAGACCAGCCGCTTCGGCTAAGTACTCTTCTCAGGCCTTGGTCCCAAGCCAGACATCTAAAGAAGTCAGGTTCTTCTTCAGCCACCTCCCCCGTCGGTGACGATTCACTCAGACGCCTCAAAGGAGGGATGGGGAGGTCACTCTCATCGGAAAAAAGTCCAGGGGACTTGGTCCAGGCTATTCAAGACCTTTCTCATAAAACTTTCTAGAAGCTAGGGCAGTGCTCCTTACCTTAAAGAAAGTCTCCCCGTGTCATTCGTTCCACATAAAGTGGTAATAGACAGCGAGGTAGTTGTAAGATACTTGAATTGACAAGGATCGAGGTCACCACCTCTCAACCAGGTGATGTTGGCCGTCTTCCGATTGGCGGAAAAGAAGAAGTGGTACCTGTCGGCAGTTCACCTTCAAGGAGTCCGCAATGTGACAGCGGACGCTCTATCCAGGTTCACACCGATAGAGTCGGAATGGTCCTTAGACGCAGGATCATTCTCCTTCATTCTGAATCAGTCCCAGAACTGCAGATAGACCTCTTTGCGACGAAAGACAACACGAAGTTGCCCCTGTACGTGCCCCGTACGAGGACCCCTTAGCGGAAGCAGTGGACGCGATGTCCCTCGACTGGAACAGATGGTCCAAGATTTATCTGTTCCCTCCTCACAACCTTCTGTTGAGGGTCCTCAACAAACTGAGATCCTTCAAAGGGTAGCGGCAATAGTGGCCCACAAGTGGCCGAACAGCGTGTGGTTCTTCCTGGCATTGGAACTGTAGCTGAAGTTTGTACCACTACCAGATCCAGTTCTGACCCAGCGAGTCCAGAAGTCAACTGTCTGCGCTTCATTACAGAAAACCCGGACCCTGCAGTTCATGATTTTCTCTCCCTAGCGGTGAGAAAGCGTTTCGGGATTTCGAAAGCCAGTATAGACTTCATTGAGGAATATAAATGCAAATCTACTAGAAGGCAATATGAGTCATCTTGGAGAAAATGGGTGGCCTTTTGTCAAGGCGAAGATTCCGCAGGAGATCTTGACAGACTTCTGCTTATCTTTTTTCCCCACCTCCATGGTCAAGGGTTGGCAGAGAACACGATTTCAGCGTGTAAGTCTGCTTTGACAAGACCCATTCTATATGCCTTCCAGGTCGACCTAGGTAACGAGATCTTTAATAAAGTCCCGAAAGCCTGTGCTAGGCTCAGACCTTCAGCACCTCCAAAGCCCATTTCATGGTCTTTAGACAAGTTCTTCATTTCGCTTCTCTGTTGAGCAATGAAGAATGTGCGTTAAAGGATTTGACACAAAAAGTTATTTTCCTAATTTGCACTCGCGTCCGGGGCCAGGGTTAGTGAAATTGTAGCCTCTCGAGAGAGGCAGGTCGTGTTCAGTTCCTGGATGGGGAAGAACTGAACCTGTTTCCGGATCCTACGTTTCTCGCCAAGAATGAGTTACCCACCAACAGGTGGGGTCCCTGGAGAATCTGCCCTCTGAAAGAAGATGCATCTCTATGTCCAGTAGAATGCCTAAAGGTCTATCTTCATAGAACTTCAGACTTCAAGGGTGGTCAACTATTCAGGGGAGAAACATCAGGCTCAAATTTATCTCTGAATCAACTCAGAGCAAAAATCACATATTTTATTCGCAGAGCGGATCCTGACAATACACCCGCAGGTCACGATCCGAGGAAAGTTGCCTCATTCTTAAATTTCTTTAATTGCATGGATTTTGAACATCTCCGTTCATACACTGGCTGGAAGTCTTCCAGAGTGTTCTTTCGCCACTATGCGAAGCAAGTAGAGGAACTAAAAGAGATCTGTGGTAGCAGTGGGTCGCGGTGTTAACCCTACTGTTTAACTCTGCGAGGAACAGTGGTCTTAATTGGGACGATTAATTCCAGGGTGAGTGTGTAGTTACATACTGTACTACAAACTAAGTGAGGGCACTGTGTTGCCCATCCAGACTGTTCCATTTCCGAAGGTGAACCTAGCATAAGTGCAGACATGTGTGCCGAGCGTTTCTAACGCTAATGTCATTGATTTGTAATACAGGCTTTTATGACTTTGATACCTCGGTATCTTAAAAGTGGCATCTAATGTTTTTCTTTCAGACAAACAAGCCCTGTTTACTATCATACTTATGCTTAAACTTTTGGGTTATCCTCTTCTTATATATATATATATATATATATATATATATATATATATATATATATATAATTGTGGTTAACCTGTCTATTTATTGCCTGTCAATAATCTGGTTCTTGAGAACCTTGCGTCTCCTTCACCTGTGTCAATTTACTGGTATAATTGAGCATTCATTCTATGTACCTTATCTGGGATAATTCTAATAGAATTGTTCCTTTATGCAAGCTATGTTGCATTGGTTTTCCTCCTATGCGGATATAAAACCTTTGTCCAATACAAGTATTGTGCGGAAAACTGGTCGATATTTCATATTGACGCAGTGGTCCTTTACAAACTATGCTTTACTTAATATAGGGCGAGACCACTATATTAGCTTGCCTGGTATTCGTACATAGATATATGTACTCTTCGAGACTTTTCCAGAGTCTAGTAGGACTCTTCCCTGTAGGGGGCAGGAAGCTCTAACATAGTTTATAGTTAGTTGAAAAGATGTATAACGGTAACATCTTAGGTCTCTAGGTCTAGTCGACCGGGAAAAAATTACCTCCGGGGAGTACGGCACGTTCTGAGAATCCACAGATACAGTAATGCTCTGGTACACTTCCATCAGGACGACATGGCTTGAGCCCAAAAAACGGATTTTGAGCGAAGCGAAAAATCTATTTTTGGGTGAGATAGCCATGTCGTCCTGATGGACCCGCCCTTGCCTTTCTAAGAAAGGGCTGTAGGACCCCTCCCTACATACAGTATCTGTAGCACCTCGTGTACGCTACAAGGAATACAGATGGCGCCAGGATTGGCGCCAGGCACGCATACGAATCGGGGGATAGGGAAGCCTTGGGAGCGGCTCCCCTTTTTCTTTCCCGAATTCGTATCTCGTCAATCTCCCTCCTATGAGACGAATCTCTGTTCAGGTCGTAGATTGCCATGTGACGTGTCTAGAATACGTCCTCTGATATGTCGCGATATCCCTTTCACGAGGGATACTCGCTCCAGGAGTTAGAATTCTGGTACCTTAAGGTAAATTCTCTGGGAATATCGCCGTAGTTGTAATATACCCTAGGAAGCTACCCTATAGGAACTTCCATCAGGACGACATGGCTATCTCACCCAAAAATAGATTTTTCGCTTCGCTCAAAATCCGTTATATATATATTGTATATATACACACATATCAATGCATATATATATATGTGTATATATATATATATATATATATATATATATATATATATATATATATATATATATATATATATATATATATATATATATATATATATATGAGTAGGAGAGAGAGAGAGAGAGAGAGAGAGAGAGAGAGAGAGAGAGAGAGAGAGAGAGAGGGAGAGAGAAAGTTAACAAAATGAGATCTAAAAACATACTGATGAAATAAATCAAAATGAAATAAAATAAAAAGATATAATGAGATGTAATCTAGGCCTTTTACAATACCGAATTTTCTTGCTCAAAAATAACGAAAAAAACAATCTCCAAAAGAGTAGTGGAATTATAAGACCAAAGCTCTTAGCAAAATCCCAAGACGAAATTTGCTTTCTTACTTCGCAGAAAGGAAGAGTCTAATCCAGTGATTCGGAGAAATCACGTTTTCCAAATCCCCAATTCTATTCTCTCACTGATAAGGAAATGGAAATGCATTTCATTCATGGTTGAAATGGTGTATATTTGATATTATTTTTAGATGCTATTTTGTTTTCCCTTTATATTACTTTTTATTATATACAACAACAACAACAACAACAACAGCCATTTTGACTCCACTGCAGGACAAAGTCCCCAGACATATTATCAATTCATGTCTGGGGTTTGGCCAGTTTTCATTACCATGAGGCCAGTGGGGATTGGTAATGGTGGGAGATTCTGGTTTGATCACTCACAACAAACCAACCTAGTATGGGTGCCCTAACTAGTAGAGCTTTACAGATTATGGCGATATGCAAACCCATTCACCGTGTTATGCCATCACTACTAAGAAAGATATATATATATATATATATATATATATATATATATATATATATATATATATATATATATATATATATATATATATATATATATATATATATATATATATGACCATCTAGGATTATAAAATATTCTATTACAAAAAAAAAGAAAAGATAATGGTTAAGACTAAAACAGAAAATACGTAGAAAACCCAAACACGTATATCCACTTTACATTTGCAATCACAAAAGAAACCCCGTTTGCTCTAACGTTATTGACTAGCTACTGGGAAAATATTCTGTCAACTTCACCGTAAAATTTACAATTTAAATTTTACAATCATCGTTATGGTCTCTAACAAATATTTTATAAAATTTTTGCTTAACATTTTCCTCACATTTAGAAACTTGTTTGTCGATAGAGAGAGAGAGAGAGAGAGAGAGAGAGAGAGAGAGAGAGAGAGAGAGAGAGAGAGAGAGAGAGAGAGAGAGAGAGAGAATTAGAATTTGAACGAGATTTCTCGAGGTCAGAGTTTAGATATCAGAATATTCAAAAACAAAACATTTATTGCAGGAGGGGTTAAGTTCTAGAACATAGTATAATCTATCTATCTATCTATTTAAATATATAAAGATATATTTATGTATAAATATATATATATATATATATATATATATATATATGTATATATATATAAATATATATATATATATATATATACATATATATATATATATATGTATATATACATATACATATATGAATAAATGTATATACGTTTATATGAATATATATATATATATATATATATATATACATATATATATATATATATATATATATATATATATATATATATACATACTTACATACTGTATATATATACATATATGTATATATATGTATATATATATATATATATATATATATATATATATATGTGTGTGTGTGTGTGTGTGTGTGTCTGTGTGTATATATAATGTACAGTATATATTAGCAGATATTATTCCAGTGATACCATAGCCGTGATGTAACAAGGGCTGGGTCCTCATTGCTCATAAATGTGACCAATTAAGTATCATAATGCTTACAAGCTCCTCATAATCATCACGAAGTTAATGTATGTCTCTATAGTCCTCCTACCTCAGTCACATACACCGTTTGGGAATGAAATTGGAGAGAGCACGTTTCTCTTCCCAATGGGCAGTTACTGGATTTCTCATGACTTGAGCATGGCTAAGCAACTTGAAAGCCAATGATAGCTTGAGGGTACACTTGGGCACGCTATTCTATCTTATTTCACTTTCTTTTGTTTTGTTAAGTTTTCTTAGTTTATATAGAAATATTTATTGTAATGTTGTCACTCTTCTTAAAATATTGTATTTTTTGTTTCCTTCCCTCACTGGGCTATTTTCCCTGTTGGGACCCTCGGCTTATAGCATCCTGCGTTTCCAAATAGGGTTGTAGCTTCCAAAGATAACCCAGAGATAAGGCATTTTTTTTTTCCTTTTTTTTTTATTTTTGCTGGCCCTTAACGTCGCTTGGACTCCTTCCAGAGATAACCCGGAGAAAGGGTAAAACATGAGCCTTTAAGGTAAATAACACACAGCTTCCGTATGGGACAGATAGATGGTTGCTGTAAAAGTTATTGTACGAATGAAAATGTCGTCCTTTGCTTAACAATCATAAGTCATTAAAACAAAATGACAATGGGCCTACATCTACTTCCATTATATATATATATATATATATATATATATATATATATATATATATATATATATATATATATATATATATATATATATATATATATATATATATATATATATATGTATATATATATATATATATATATATATATATATATATATATATATGTATATGTATATGTGTATATATATATATATATATAGATAGATAGATACATCTATAGATATACTGTATATATATGTATATATATATATATATATATATATATATATATATATATATATATTTACTGTATATATATAAAACTACAATATTAAAGATAAGTAGTGAAATGAGTACTTTTCAGGAGTCTCTTATTTTCCTTTCATAGAAAAATATTCCTAGCACAATGAACCACTTTTCTGTATATTCCTTTCTTATCAACAAATTTATACAGTCTGAAAAACGGCAGAGCCATACGAATGAATCACCAATATACTGAACAGTGATGATGCAAAATGAGATGGAAAACTAGTTGAAAAACTTTTAACTTCAAGAATAGAAGTGCGCTATGATTTCGAACTCTAATATTATGGTTAAATAAGTGGGGTTCTTTTATAATTAAAAAATTCTCTCTTTGTTTCTAGCACCGGGTACATTTACATTAGTAATTCATAATAGATTGTTTTTTTATATTTCAACAGTGCTCTTTCCTTGTTTCTAGCACCGGGTACATTATAACTCATCGCTAAGACCTCCATTATAATATAACTATTATTAATATCCTATGAGAATTGAAAAATATATGATCTTGATAAATTTGCATTAACTAGAATCCAGTTTAGGACACGAATATTATCGAGTAAAAATCATCAATACTAGCAAAGACACTCACCAGGTTAATATATGATAAAATATATAAAAAGATTAAAACCTTTAAACGAATATGAATTACTTGATAAACTTTATCCACATTCGATAACACCAATCTCATCCAACACCTCAGAACTTTGAGAGTTTAAAGGTAATGAAATTAGGTGGCAAGGGAATAATAATGAAATAATATGGAGTAAATGAAAAGATAATGATAAGGGGTAGATGGATATGGTTTGGGCATGCTCTTCGCATTCCCCAAGAGAGATTAGTTCACCAAACGTTCAACTGGTGCTCCACAAGCCACTAGAAGAGTTGGAAGACCCAGGTTTAAATTGCTGAGGACTATGAAGCGCGAAGTAGATGATAAATGGAGAAGTATTGAATTAAAAGTTCGAGATAGTGACGGCTGGTGAAATCTAACCGAGGTCCTTTGCAGCAATAGGTGTAGGAGGAGATGATAATGGTTGTGGTGGGCGGATGGTTGCGTCCTTACCTGATGATTGCTAGACTGGGGTTCGAGTCGCGCTCTAACTCGTTAGTTCCTTTGGTCGCTGCAATCTCGCCATCTTTGTGAGGTAAGTATGGGAGGTTTGGGGAAGCCTACAGTTCTGTCTGTTGAGTCATCAGCAGCCATTGCCTGGCCCTTCTTGGTCTTAACTTGGGTGGAGAGGGGGCCTTGGGAGCTCATCATATGTTTATATGATCAGTCTCTAAGGCATTGTCCTGGTTGATAGGAAAATGTCACTGTCCCTTGCCTCTGCCATTCCTGAGCGACCTTTTTAACCTTTAAACCTTTAAATGGAGAAGAAAGACAACTCCCGGTAATATAACAGAAATAAGACCAAACAAGACTTCCTTCACCCGTGAACGAGACTCATTTCAATTCCTTATCAGAGAGAGAATGGAATGTAGGATCAGGAGACGTGATTTCGTGGAATCAAAGGATCTGCTTTTCTCTGCATTCAAGGAGAAGAAAAACAAATTGCATTGTGTTTACAACAGTAATGTTTATTTACCCTTAATGATATTGCTGCCACTTGGCTTATATCTGAATTTGTTTAAACTGAAAATGGGGTTTAAAATATCTTTTTTTTTTTTTCCAATTGCATAAATGTACAGTAAAATCATGTACGTTGCTTTATATCTTCTAGGTAGATACTGGCCTGATTTTATTTATTTTATTTACCACCAAGCCAATACAGATAATAAAAATATTTAATTAAACAGAAAAGAGAATTAAGAAATTATTCTTTCTTATCATATCCATGTAAAGGAAATATTAGTACGGTAAACTAAATTGTCGTTCTTAGAAGTCCACTATTCGTATGTTATTCAGAAATATTACATCAAACAAAGCTGATATTTACATTTGAGATCATTTTAGATTCATGTGATACACATCTATATTATGATACCTAGCACCAAAGGCTTAAATGTTTAAGGGCCGCTCAGAAATGGCAGCAGAAGAGGATAGTGACATTGCCCTCTCAAGCAGGACAATGCCCTAGAGACTGACCATATATACATAAGATCAGCACCCAAACCCCCTCTCCACTCAAGCTAGGAACATGGAGTGCAGGGCAATGGCTGCCGATGAATCAGAAGATAGACCTATAAGCTCCCCCAAACCACCCATCCTTATCTCAAAATGATGGGGAGGTTGCAGTGACCAAAAATCTAACGAGTTTGAGCGGGGCTTGAACCCAAGTTCGGTGATCACCAGTCAGGACGTTACGACACCGGCCACCACAACCCTAAATACAATTGCCATAAAAGGAAATCCTTGTTTTTGTAACTGATATTGTCGATTTCATATTCAATGGAGAATATCTTCGCAGAAAAAGAATTACTTCTTTCTTAAGTTATGAATTACGTAGTTTAGGTGAAAAATCCTGTCGATTTAGTTCCAAATATCCTCTAGGTAACTGATCCTGGTTCTGGCAATAACTTCGCCGTTATCTTTCAAGAAGTTCATGCTCTCTACACCCCATCCAGCAGGAAACGATGCACGTTTTGGAAGAATCAGATAATACCAGAAATATTTAGAGATTTATTACACAGAAACTCTTTTTTTATGAAGACCTCTTATCTTTCTTAAGCAGAGCATTTGGTATTTATTTTTTAATTATAACTTGCCATAACTTTAGATCCTTCAGTAAATTTATTACCAATGGTTTTGTAAACTTATCATGTGGTAATCCTTTATCTAAAATGTAATTTCCTTAAGTAAAATACTTAATGGGATTACCTATTAATTTCATCACACCGTTTTCCACATATTTTGCAATTACTCTTGGCTTTCCTCATTATAAGAGCTGTATATTTCCTATTTGTTAATTTTTTGGTGAGATTCAATGTCTTATTTTATATAAAATCATTAACTTGTTAAGAAAAGCAAGTCCTGCCATATGAAGATAATTTCAGGAAATTTTGATTATACCTTTCAAATTTATCTGGATGAGTTGGTCCAGTTTTTAGAATAAGCTAGATAGATAATTTCCTCTCTGAAATTAGTTGAAATATTTAGCTACTTTTATATCGTGAATGAATAGGGCATATTCTTGAGATAAATACTTTACAAATCTGGGAATACCTCGGTTCGTGTTTTTCTTTTTTCTTATTTTACAGAGAGTGTATCGAGAAGTGTATCCCAGGTCATATCTGCTCATTCCTATCAAAGTAAAAGAAGATTAATTAGTTTAGTAGTGCATGTGTGGAGTGATATCAACCAGGTATCACTTTGACTGAAAATACCTTAAAAAATATGTATCTTCTTAATATGAACACAGTTTTCTCTCTCTCTCTCTCTCTCTCTCTCTCTCTCTCTCTCTCTCTCTCTCTCTCTCTCTCTCTCTCTCTCTCTCTCTGTTAAGACTCACGTATTCATCTGTATTCCTTAGACCCTCTGGCATAGATTGCTGGAGTTACAAACATATTACTCTCCTGGCACAGAGTGATTGATGCTCCCGATATTGGGAGAGAGCAACTATTTAATTTAATTTTCCCTCCTTTGTTTATTATGGAAGAAGGAAAGCTGGGATTTCCACAAATGTCGTTCGAGTTTTCTCTTGACGTATTCTATGAAATTAGTTTTCATATGATATATATTTTTTTTTACATTTCAATAGTTTTTATTATAAAACTTTTCTGTATCCAAGTTCATTATATATGTATATATACATATATATGCATATATATATATATATATATATATATATATATATATATATATATATATATATAATATATACATATATGTGTATACATATATACGTATATATATATATATATATATATGTGTGTGTGTGTGTGTGTGTGTGTGTACATATATGTGTGTGTGTGGGTTTGTGTGTTTGTGTGTGTATTTGTGTACGTATCGATATTATGGAAAATTATTACAATGTAGAAATAGGACTGGCATTTATTGATTATTTTGTCTTAGCTTCCAACTTATAGACGGCTCTTTCGTAAGACGTAAGAGACGAAAAATCTAAGATATATATTTTCTTTTCCTTTGCTCCCTTTTCCTCATAAGATTCCAATATCTTAGTGAGCAGTCTGCAGAAATTCGTACTGCGAGATAAAATGTTTTATTGATATTATAGAATATTTTTTTTTTCATATAAAAAGTGGTATATTCTATTCTCCTAGAGATCTCTTGAGCTATTTATTTAGAAAAGTAGAGATGGTTATTCATACTGAAATATATTCAGTAACAAATGTTTATTAATCTAAATATCATTAAAAATAATGTATTTCGTTACATTATATAAATTGAGAAGAGAGAAATAGAAATATCTTTGATCTTGTTGGTGCTTGATCAATTGCCATTAACAAAATATGGGGAAGAGAAATAAAGTAGAATAGTGTGCCCGAGTGTATCCTCAAGCAAGGGAACTCTAACTCAGGACAGTGGAAGACCATGGTACAGAGGCTATGGTACTCCCCAAGACTAGAGAATAATGGTTTGATTTTGGAGTGTCCTTCTCCTAGAAGAGCTACTTACCATAGCCAAAGAGTCTCTTCTACTCTTACCAAGAGGAAAGTAGCATCTGAATAAATCATTGCAGTAGTTTGGTAATCTCAGTGCTGTCAGGTATATGAGGACAGAGGACAATATGGAAAGAACAGGCCAGACTATTCGGTGTAGGCAAAGACAAAATGAACAGCAACCAGAGAGAGGGATCCAATGCAGTACTATCTGGCCAATCAAAGGACCCAGTAACTCTCTAGCGGTAGTTATCTCAACGGACATATTCCAGTAAAAAATACATTTATTAGGATATCATATATAAAAGTTTGCAATTGAATGAAAAATCAATGGGTTTACAGGCTTATAGAAATAGAAATAATTATGATATATGAATGGCCAAACAAATGTTTCGAAATTCTATCATTTTTTCAGGACCGAAAATTATTTTTTTTTTTTTTTCATTTTCATGGACAAGGTGGTCTATTGATAAAAAAGATAACTTATTTTTTGGACCTATTCCATAGAAAAACTGATTTAATAGCATATTTTAATATAAAATTTTGTAATTAAATAAAAAATCAATAGGTTTACAGACTTATGGGAATCGAAATAGATATTATATGCAGATAGAAAAATAAAAATGTTTCGAAATTATATATATTTTTTTTTTTCATTTTCATGGACAAGTTATTTTTGGGACATATCCCATTAGCATATTTTCATATAAAAATTTGCAATGAAATAAAAAATCAATGGGTGTAAACCCATTAAAATGGAAATAAAATCTACAATTAGATAAAAAATAAATTGG
>NC_090740.1:13222398-13237398 GCF_036898095.1 Palaemon carinicauda | reverse complement strand
AGTTATATGAGATCATAATTTAGAAAAGGATAATAAATCATGATGATTGTTAATTACCAAAACTAAACGAACTTGAGTAACAGATAAATTTCCAAAACAATAAATAAGGTCAAAAGACTGTTAAAAAAATATCTTTTTGTATACCATAGAAGATTATAATTTGGAATAGGATAATAAATCATGTGTATTTGTAATTACCAAAATAAAACGAACTTGAGTAACAGGTAAACTTCCAAGAAATGAATGAGGTGAAAAGACTATTAAAAATATATATATATCTTTTCATATAGAGGAACCCCATATTACCATACCTTAAATGGCTGTGATTCTCCCCTTCCATCTCTCTCTCTCTCTCTCTCTCTCTCTCTCTCTCTCTCTCTCTCTCTCTCTCTCTCTCTCTCTCTCTCTCTCTCTCTCTCTCTTTCCCATTAAGAATAAAGCCAATGTCAATTATGGAAGTTATGAGGACATTAATGTTATCATCGATAATTAAACGGGACGCACATCTAATTCCTGACTTGATAAATAAGAGGCCATTAAATTTAATAGGGTTGTGAGATATTGGTGACTTTATAGCAATTAATGATTATTGAGACAAATAAAAAGATTTCTATTCTAGTCCTTGATCTATGCCATAAATATTGGGAAGATGGTGCAATAGTATTCTAACGTGAAATTTATTGAAAACATAAATTCAATATACTTTCATCTTTAAACTCTTACCAGATTTTTTTGAAAGGTTTATCGTTCACCCAAAACAATCTTTAAAATACTTTCGTTATCTGTTGACCATTAAAGCATAAAGTAAATTGCCTGGATTTTGATATAATCAATCACTGAGGGAGTACCCCGGAACTTTGAGGTTTTATTCTGAAACATAGCTCATAATTTACTTACCTAATTTTAAACTTATTTTTAATGTTACCTATTCATATGTTTTTTTATGGAAAAATCAAACCACTATGTATGGCATTCATAAAAAATAAAAAAGCTTTTCATTATGTCCAAACTTCTGCTGTAAGGAAAGCCCTTCAAAGATAAGAAATAGATGACCATTATGTTAGAACATCTATACGGAAAGTACAGTGGTCCTAAAACTATACAAAGATGGTGAGAATATTCTTACTGAGGAAGGAATTAGACAGGGAGACCCCATCTCTCCTAAATTATTCACAGCCGGCCCAGAGAAAGTTTTTTTTTATTTAGATTGGGAAAATGTAAGAATTTACAATATTGGAAAATACCTTAAAAACTTGAAATTTTCATATAACATAGCTCTATTTAGTGAATAATGGATAGAATTACAAAATATGACAGAATATTTGAATAAAGAAAGGAAAAACGTAGGACTGAGAATACATATGAGTAAAACGAAGATAATGCTCAAGAAAAATATACAAAAAGGCAACAAATAAGGGTTATGAATGAACCTCTAGAGATTATTAACATGGATATGGAAAGCAGCTGCTTCAAAAATCGTTGTATTATTACAAACGTTTGTTGATTATCCCAATCACATTTTCCAGGGATGCAAATAGTTAGCATAGATGAAATTTATTAGAATTACTATTATCATTAAAATCAAAATTGATCATTGTTATTAAAATTATTTTTGTTAATTATCAATATTATTACTGATAAGAAATTTAGAAATGATACTATTCCTAATAATTTTGGTGAGTTCCTGAGCCCAAAACGTTCAACAAGAAATACAGTGCCTTTCGAAAGAGATTGAATTCACATTCTAATCTTACCTTGTTAACTGAGAGCACTACCTGTAATGTTCATAGTTTGTTCAAATTTATATATATATATATATATATATATATATATATATATATATATATATATATATATATATATATATATACATATATATATATATATATATATATATATATATACATATATATATATATATATATGTATATATATATATATATATATATATATGTATATATATATATATATATATATAAACAGAGAGAGAGAGAGAGAGAGAGAGAGAGGGAGAGAGAGAGAGAGAGAGAGAGAGAGAGAGAGAGAGAGAGAGAGAGAGAGAGAGAGACATAAACAGAAACGTGTGGAAGGGCATATATGAGTCCTTTGTCGTGCAGTGAATGGATTGGAAGCGACTGATGTTGATGATTATATATATATATATATATATATATATATATATATATATATATATATATATATATATATATACTTCGTATACGATTGTTTGTATCTGTGTATGCTTATAAAGGATACAAGAAATAATAAAATCCTTATGAATATTAGTGAAATATATCCTGGGAGAAGGAAAAAGATCTGTATTGTGTATTTATTGACTTCGGGCAAGCGTTTGACTCCATATGGAGGGAAGGAATGATTAGGATTTTGAAGGAATGGGGATTAGAACCAAAAATACTGGAAACCATCAGGAGATTGTATGAAAGGACATCGGCTAGAGTAAGAAAAGAAAAGTGTTTGACAGAAGAGTTCATAACCACTGGTGGGGTTTTACAGGGTTGCCCACTATCACCACACCTCTTCAACCTATACTTGGAATGGGTTATGAGAATGGGACTTGGAGATTATGAGGGTGGCATAGATATAGGAGGGACAAAAATATCTAACATGAGGTATGCAGATGACATAGTGCTTTTAGCAGAAACTAAGGAGGAACTTCAGAGAGTGTTGAGAATGGTTGAGGAGCAGTGCAGTAGGTATGAATTAGTGATAAATAGAGAGAAAACCAAAAGTATGAAAATTGGACGCCAGAGAGAGGCCTTAGAAATACAGCTATCAGAGGGAGAAGTGGAACAAGTCAGTGAGTTTAAATATTTGGGAGTATTTTTCACAGCAGATGGAAAGATGGAAAGAGCAATTCAAGACCGAATCTCAAGTGGCCAGAAAGCATTTGGAAGGCTAAGAAGAATCTGGAAAGATAGAAATATATCCATTACGTTGAAAATTAGGCTATTAAGAGCAATAGTAATCCCCACAGGGATATACGGTGCTGAATGCTGGATACTGAAGAAGAGAGAAGAGAAAAAGTTATTAGCCTTTGAAATGAAATGTCTGAGAAGAATCTGTGGTGTAAGATGGGAGGACAGAATAACGAACGAGAGAGTGAGAGAAATGGCTGGTGTTGAGGACACAATTCTGATTAGAGTGGAAGATATTCAGAGGAGATGGTTTGGGCATGTACAGAGGATGGAACAGGACAGATGGCCAAAGATAGTGTTTCATGGTCAAGTGGCCGGAAATAGATCTAGAGGACGACGAAAAGATACATGGGTGAAAACCTTCAAGAAAACAAATAGACGCGAGACATTTCAGCAGCTGGCACAGATGGCATTGGATAGGAGTCTCTGGAAAGAATGGCGATATCAGATGCAGGACCCAACCCGGAGAGTTCCGGACGGGATTTAGTGAGTGAGTGATATCCTATTTTCATTCAATGGGAATATAAAGTCACTGAGCCTCGGTCTCGCGTACTCAGAGTAATATTTCTATATCAATGAAAATCAAAGTCAATCGCTAAGATATATTCAGAAGGAATCATCTTCCACAGATATTGCTAAAGCTATATGTGCCACTATGAGATTGTCAGGCCTAGGCTCCGTTATGCAATAGTGATTGATAGCATTTAGTTTGCTATCAGATCTAGGAAATGTTTCCTCAGATGTGATGCAATTATGAGTCAGACTAGCTGCTACGTTTTCGTGTTGACTATCAAGCTTAAGATTCATCCTAGATTCATCCTAAGATATTACTTCTGAAACAGCTGCTATCTTTTTTTTTTTACTTTTATTAAGAAAATATACAGTTTACAAGTTCATTTTTACAAATACATATTTATATAAACATATAATTTATATTTTGATATTGGTTTTTCTGATGTTTATAATTCATCATTAGCATATACTAACATTAGTCATATTAATATTTACATAACATAAAGACAAGCTGATAATGCAATAAATCAAGATTACTATATTTTATATACTTTAAACTTCAATTATCATAAAGGAATTTCTCACACTAATTTACTCATTTTTATCGAAATTAACATATTCTTTTGTAAAATGTAAAAGACATTTATCCTCTAGTGACTTGAACAATATAAATCTTGTCTTGAATATTCTACTTTTAATAAAGGAGATCATACTTAACTCATCTGCTGAGGGCATTACCTTATGAAGGTACCAGATCCCAATTATAAATTCAGTTATTAATAACATTGCTGTATTTCTGTCTCTTTTAGAATAGGCCTGAAAATCCAGTTTTAAAACCTTTAGAAAGCTTTGTGTGTGTATTTTACAAACCTTGTTCAAAAATGTTTTAATCCAATTCACAACTGTTCTTCTAAATCTACAAAAATAAACTAAGTGCATAATTGTTTCAGGCTCTCCACAATTGCCACACAAACAACTGTCCGTAATTTTCATCATAAATAACCTATCCTTTGTAGCTAAGACTTCGTGGCTGTATTTAAACAAAATTTCTCTATTTACTGGATCAATCCACTTGTTATTCAAATTTTCCCATATTATATTCCAGTTAAACAACGGATAACTTTCTTCAATACTTGGCAGAACTGATTCACCTCTCAGCATGTGAGAGTAAATGTGTTTTAATTTCACCAAAGGATAGGTCTTTACCTTTATTACAGAGTGAAATATCGTCATTATTTTGTCATAATATGGAGTGCTAAAAATGGTAGATTCACTAAATCTGTTAAAATCAACAAGATAAGAAAGCCTCAGCTTACAATAATATGCAGCTATTTCACATCCCATTAATCTATTGACAATACTTTTGTAAAAGCTGTTGAAAAGCATACAATTGGCTTTCACGGTTAGATTTACAATACCACATCCACCTTGACTCTTTAGAAGATACATAGTTTTCCTTTTAATAGGTTGATAATTCCCATTCCAGAGATATTTGAAGGTACACTTTTCTATGTACTTACCAATATCAGTTGGAATGGGAAATACCTGAGACACATACCATGCCTTTGATAATACAGTTACATTAATTATTACACTCTTTTGAAATAAAGTTAGTCTTCGTTTATAAAGTGGCCCTATCATTTTTGAAATATTATCCTTGATATTTTCCCAGTTCACCCTTACAGATAGTTCATAATCATTATTATGGATTATACCTAGGATTTTAAAACTGCCTTGTTTCACTTCTATCCCTGTTTCTGGCCATTCGAGTTTGTCTTTCCACGAGCCAATTCCCACAATGTAAGTTTTCTTTTTATTAAGTTTCGCTCCACTTGCCTTTTCGTACTCATTAATAACCCGTGAAGTTTCCTCAATACCTTCCAACTTATTGACAATAATAGTGCTATCATCTGCAAAGCCAACCACTACAATTTTTAACCCATTCGGAAGATCTGGAGAAAAAGTTCCCAACCTAACCTTCAGCATTCTATACAATGGTTCTTGAGCTATAACAAATAAAATCATCGATAATGGACAACCCTGTCGAACAGACTTGCCTATTAGAAAAGGGTCAGATATATGGCCATTTGTAGATATACAGCTTTTGGCATCCTTATAAAGCATCCTAATCAAGTTTAAAAATTCTAAAGAAAATCCAAGTTTGTATAACGTTCCGAATAGAAAGTCCAGATTTACCATATCGAATGCTTTATACCAATCAAGATTAATCAGGGCAGCTTTCTTGTTTTCATTTTTTTGGAAGTATATTACATCTCTTAGCAAGGTGTTACAGTTAATAATTGACCTTCCTGGGACAGCACAAAACTGTTCCTCTGATACGAAAAGAGAGATCACTGATTTTAACCTGTTTGCTAAAACCTTCGCTATAATCTTATAATCTACATTTAACATAGTTATGGGCCTCCAGTTATTAAGATTACACTTATCTCCATTTTTTGGTAAAAGTTTAATGACACCTTTATTTGAGTCTTTCCACATTTTAAAATTAGTAAATGAGAATTTCAGTACTTTCATAAGTTCGTTTTTTACAATGCTCCACATAGTTTTGTAGAATTCGACGGCTAATCCATCAACACCAGGACATTTCCCATTTTTCATTCCTGATATAGCTTCCCAAACTTCTTTCTCTGTTAATTCAGCCTTCAGGTTTAAGTTCATATCATCATCTATGACACTGTTCATATTTTCAAGAAATTTATATTTCAAATCAAAATCTATAGATTCTTCTTTATACAAATTTTCATAAAATTCTAATACATACCTTTGTATAGACTTTGTGTCTGTTACATATACACCCTCTTTTACACACAATTTATCGATACTTGTTTTTACATTCTTTTCTTTCCCAAGTAAATATGCAGATATTTTTTCCCCATACATTCTTTCATCAATTCTAGCTCTTACATTGACCCCTTCACATATCTCATTTTCAATTACATTTATTCTGTCTTTAAGTTCCTCTATTTTGTAAAAGTTATTACAGTTTTCAGAATGGATCCAATAATTCCGCCTTAATTCTGCTTTCAGCAAATTCAGTAAGCCAAATCTCTCCTGATTTATTGTCTTTGAAACTTTAACAAAAAAGAGTCTAAGCTGATCTTTTGCATAAATCCACCAGTCTAAAATAGAATGAAACTGTACATCACCCATCTTTCTTTTCAAATAGCTCCAAAATTGAACAAAGTTTTCTATCACTACTGTATTTTTCAGAATACTTGTATTTAATTTCCAGTATCCCTTGCCAAAGCTAATATCATTGTCCATCTTAATCCTAACCGTAACAGAATTATGATCAGACCAGCTTAATGGAATATTTTCAGATTCACTTATATTATTCTTCAGATCTCTAACGTATATGCGATCAATCCTAGAACCATAGTTATGCCTAACATACGTATATTCAATCAAATGGTTTTTCAAGAGCCACACATCTTTAAGTTGTAAATCATTTTTTAATCTTTGAAGAGATGTTGAAATTATATGATTATCAGGATTAGAGCAATCTCTTTTGCTCGTTACGCTGTTCCAATCCCCGCCTATAATCAAGTTTCGTACATTGTGTCTCATGTAATATAACAAAACATTTAAAAACAGTTCCTCTCTTTCCTTTTTCTTATTTGTCCCTGAAGGGGCATACACATTTATTAATAGAAAATCTGTTCCTTGATATGTACATTTTACACTGATTATTTGGCCCTTTACATCCATCTCCTGAGTCAGAACCTTCACTCTCGACTTTTTATTGAAGAGGATAGCAGTACCTCCCTTCAACAAGACAGTTGGATTCAATATTATATCGCAATGCTTTTCAACATACTCAAGTTGCGAAATATCTTTGACATTGTGTTCTTGCACAAATATTACATCCAAATGATAAAAGTACATAAAATCAATCAATTTACTTTGCTTATAAGACATACATAATCCATTAACATTAACAGTTGCTAAATTTAAGTAAGTGAAGGTTACAAATATAAAGAAAATCTAAATCATTCATCCAATTTGAAACGTTTATTCACTGGCAATCGATTCATCTCGTCTTCAGAACTACTTTTAGGTTCATCAAACACTGATGTATCTTCGCCCATGTTCGACTCGGAAAGCACACCATTATCCTTTGTTAGCCTCAGACGAATGCCTTTGCTTGGTTCGTCACTAATTGTAGCTTGCCACATTTCGGCGTCACTTGTGTTACCAAGGTTGAAAACACTGTCTATTGTAGTTTCCCCACCACAGTCCACATTATTCTCTTCATTATCTTCACATTCCTGAATTTCACTTATCACCTCTTCGATTGAATCCTCCTTATTTTGTACGACACATAATTGAACGTCCATTTCCTTTCCAATGTCTGTCTCGTCTGCGTGGATTTCTGCTTCAACTGTCGAAATAACGAGTCCTTCGTCAGGTGATGCGGGAATTTCCACAAGCCTTCCAGCTCCTTCCTCATCTTGTCTTTCGTTGTCCGTTTCCACTTCGTCCATTCGTCCATCGCCAGTCCTCGTCGCGGTGGTCGTTCTGATGCTTTCATGGCCCAAGCCCGAATTATCGTTCCTTACTTCTAGCCCCTTTCTCTCTTTTCCATTCGCCGATTTGGCTCCACCTCCATGCTCATCTTCCCTTCCATTATTGTTCGCGCTGGATGAACTACTCTTTCCATTCTTAGGTATTTCAGGGAAATCTCCCTCATTAATAATGTAATTACTCTCACTAATATTCAAAATGCAGTCCTTTACTAGATGACCTTCTTTCCCACATTTGTAACATGTTCTACTCTGTCCACTATATAAGAAGGTTAAATTATAGCCACCAATATAAATTGATGAAGGGATGTTTTCTTTAACTCGCATCTTTGCTGTGCGAACGCCATTGAATAAACCCTCAAAGGGCCCAACTGCAAATTTGTTATGCCTTAAGTGCTCTACCTTTCCATACCTATTCAAAATATCTATTATCACTTTATCATCCATCTCGAACGGTGCGTTCCTTATCGATACATACGAAACTTGTGAACTTAAATTTATAACCTTCACAGAGTCTGTTTCACTTAACTTTATAACTTTATCCTCGAAATTCTTCAAAACATCGGCAAATACATTTGCAGAGATTAGCTTTACCACAACCTTATTTCTATTTATATTCTGAACACCTTTCATGACACTAATTCCTAATTTCATATGATTAAACAACACATTACTAACACTTTCCATGGTCACATAAGGCGCTGTAAAATGCAGGCCAAAGGAGTCTTTCCTCCTGAGAGCATGTTGTGTATTATAAGCCATCTTAACTAACCTGTTTTTATGTTTTGATTAACTGCCAGTTCTGTGTTTCTTGGAAACGGAGGGAGAGCGGGAGGGAGACACTACGAGCCCCTAACCCCCCGAGGCAAGTCGCCTCAGGGCATACTCGTTCACCGGCCAAGAAGCTGGTTCGCCAGGTGTGTAATCAAAAGTAAATTTGCCTAAATTACAACACTGTCTTGGCACATATAACACTAAAAACACACCGCTAGTATCACATCACTTTTATACACTGCTGGAACAGTAGAAAAACGAGAAAGAGCCCATGGTATAATCTCAAAGTTGAGAAAGACAGGAGCACTTGAAAACACGTCTTCCTTCTTTGCCCGACCAAAGTGAAGTTTTCAAACATATGTTTTTTTATGGAAAAATCAAACCACTATGTATGGCATTCATAAAAAATAAAAAAGCTTTTCATTATGTCCAAACTTCTGCTGTAAGGAAAGCCCTTCAAAGATAAGAAATAGATGACCATTATGTTAGAACATCTATACGGAAAGTACAGTGGTCCTAAAACTATACAAAGATGGTGAGAATATTCTTACTGAGGAAGGAATTAGACAGGGAGACCCCATCTCTCCTAAATTATTCACAGCCGGCCCAGAGAAAGTTTTTTTTTATTTAGATTGGGAAAATGTAAGAATTTACAATATTGGAAAATACCTTAAAAACTTGAAATTTTCATATAACATAGCTCTATTTAGTGAATAATGGATAGAATTACAAAATATGACAGAATATTTGAATAAAGAAAGGAAAAACGTAGGACTGAGAATACATATGAGTAAAACGAAGATAATGCTCAAGAAAAATATACAAAAAGGCAACAAATAAGGGTTATGGATGAACCTCTAGAGATTATTAACATGGATATGGAAAGCAGCTGCTTCAAAAATCGTTGTATTATTACAAACGTTTGTTGATTATCCCAATCACATTTTCCAGGGATGCAAATAGTTAGCATAGATGAAATTTATTAGAATTACTATTATCATTAAAATCAAAATTGATCATTGTTATTAAAATTATTTTTGTTAATTATCAATATTATTACTGATAAGAAATTTAGAAATGATACTATTCCTAATAATTTTGGTGAGTTCCTGAGCCCAAAACGTTCAACAAGAAATACAGTGCCTTTCGAAAGAGATTGAATTCACATTCTAATCTTACCTTGTTAACTGAGAGCACTACCTGTAATGTTCATAGTTTGTTCAAATTTATATATATATATATATATATATATATATATATATATATATATATATATATATATATATATACATATATATATATATATATATATATATATATATATATATATATATATACATATATATATATATATATGTATATATATATATATATATATATATATATATATATATATATATATATATGTATATATATATATATATATATATATATAAACAGAGAGAGAGAGAGAGAGAGAGAGAGAGGGAGAGAGAGAGAGAGAGAGAGAGAGAGAGAGAGAGAGAGAGAGAGAGAGAGAGAGAGAGAGAGAGAGACATAAACAGAAACGTGTGGAAGGGCATATATGAGTCCTTTGTCGTGCAGTGAATGGATTGGAAGCGACTGATGTTGATGATTATATATATATATATATATATATATATATATATATATATATATATATATATATATATATATATATATATATATATATATATATACTTCGTATACGATTGTTTGTATCTGTGTATGCTTATAAAGGATACAAGAAATAATAAAATCCTTATGAATATTAGTGAAATATATCCTGGGAGAAGGAAAAAGATCTGTATTGTGTATTTATTGACTTCGGGCAAGCGTTTGACTCCATATGGAGGGAAGGAATGATTAGGATTTTGAAGGAATGGGGATTAGAACCAAAAATACTGGAAACCATCAGGAGATTGTATGAAAGGACATCGGCTAGAGTAAGAAAAGAAAAGTGTTTGACAGAAGAGTTCATAACCACTGGTGGGGTTTTACAGGGTTGCCCACTATCACCACACCTCTTCAACCTATACTTGGAATGGGTTATGAGAATGGGACTTGGAGATTATGAGGGTGGCATAGATATAGGAGGGACAAAAATATCTAACATGAGGTATGCAGATGACATAGTGCTTTTAGCAGAAACTAAGGAGGAACTTCAGAGAGTGTTGAGAATGGTTGAGGAGCAGTGCAGTAGGTATGAATTAGTGATAAATAGAGAGAAAACCAAAAGTATGAAAATTGGACGCCAGAGAGAGGCCTTAGAAATACAGCTATCAGAGGGAGAAGTGGAACAAGTCAGTGAGTTTAAATATTTGGGAGTATTTTTCACAGCAGATGGAAAGATGGAAAGAGCAATTCAAGACCGAATCTCAAGTGGCCAGAAAGCATTTGGAAGGCTAAGAAGAATCTGGAAAGATAGAAATATATCCATTACGTTGAAAATTAGGCTATTAAGAGCAATAGTAATCCCCACAGGGATATACGGTGCTGAATGCTGGATACTGAAGAAGAGAGAAGAGAAAAAGTTATTAGCCTTTGAAATGAAATGTCTGAGAAGAATCTGTGGTGTAAGATGGGAGGACAGAATAACGAACGAGAGAGTGAGAGAAATGGCTGGTGTTGAGGACACAATTCTGATTAGAGTGGAAGATATTCAGAGGAGATGGTTTGGGCATGTACAGAGGATGGAACAGGACAGATGGCCAAAGATAGTGTTTCATGGTCAAGTGGCCGGAAATAGATCTAGAGGACGACGAAAAGATACATGGGTGAAAACCTTCAAGAAAACAAATAGACGCGAGACATTTCAGCAGCTGGCACAGATGGCATTGGATAGGAGTCTCTGGAAAGAATGGCGATATCAGATGCAGGACCCAACCCGGAGAGTTCCGGACGGGATTTAGTGAGTGAGTGATATCCTATTTTCATTCAATGGGAATATAAAGTCACTGAGCCTCGGTCTCGCGTACTCAGAGTAATATTTCTATATCAATGAAAATCAAAGTCAATCGCTAAGATATATTCAGAAGGAATCATCTTCCACAGATATTGCTAAAGCTATATGTGCCACTATGAGATTGTCAGGCCTAGGCTCCGTTATGCAATAGTGATTGATAGCATTTAGTTTGCTATCAGATCTAGGAAATGTTTCCTCAGATGTGATGCAATTATGAGTCAGACTAGCTGCTACGTTTTCGTGTTGACTATCAAGCTTAAGATTCATCCTAGATTCATCCTAAGATATTACTTCTGAAACAGCTGCTATCTTATATATTCTGACTTTCACTTAATTCCCTGTGTTTAATTTGAATATAGTTTACACGTTCTTGCCAATTACTTAGCTATCTTATCCTTTTATTGTGTCTTTGAAATATGAATCACAATAGCACGAAATAAAGTTATATATATATATATATATATATATATATATATATATATATATATATATATACATATATATATATATATATATATATATATATTCATTTATTTGTATATGTATGCATATATATATATATATAAATATATGTGTGTGTGTGTGTGTATATATGTATATATATACATATATATATATATATATATATATATATATATATATATATATATATATATATATATACATATATATATATATATATATATATATATATATACTCCTATATCACATCGATAATAGTAAACTTTAATTCATTATCTGCATTATTTGGGCAAATATGTTTACCAGTTTTCTTAAAAGAGCCTACGTTCCTCTCCTTACAATTCCTCGCCTTTTATAAGTGGCAAGTTGGCCGGGGCAGCAGTTAAACTGTTGAGATACTACTGCTCAAGAGTTATTGGGTCCTTTGACTGGCCAGACAGTACTACATTGGATCCTTCTCTCTAATTTCGAGCTGGCTTTCATTTTAGTCTTCTGGGAGAGTTTTAAACATTATGAATGTTTTATGAGCAAAGATTTGGCAGTAATTTTAGTCATCTGAAAGCATTTTAAACGTTATGGATGCTGTCTGAGCAAAGATCTGTTAGTAATTTTAGTTTTCTGGATGCGTTTTAAACTTTACAGATGCTCCTTTTACCTTTAGCCTACACATATAATGAATAGAATGACCTATTCTCTCCACATTCTCCTTTATCCTCATATGCCTGACAACTCTGAGGTTACCAAACAGTTTGTCTCTGCTGAAGAGGTAACTACTGCAATGAAAATGATCAGTGTCTACTTTACTCTTGGTAATAGTTGAATAGACTTTTTAGCTATGGTAAGCAGCTCTTCTAGAAGACCACTCCAAAATCAAAGCATTGTTCTCTAGTCTTGGGTGGTGTCATAGCCTATGTGCCATGGTCTTCCACTGTCTTGAGGTAGAGCTATGTAGGTCACATTATTCTTATTCTTATTCCTCCTATTTTCTTTTTTTACGTTTTTATAGTTTATGTAAGAGAAAGATTTGTTTTAATATTGTTACTGTTCTTAGAATGTTTTTTTTTTTAATTGTCCATTACTCCTCTGGAAGTTTATTTATTTCGTTTCTTTACTGGGCTCTTTATCCCGGTTGGAGTTCTTTGGTTTATATCACTCTCAACTACGGTTGCAGCTTAGCTTGCAATAATGATAATGATAATGATAATGATAATGATAATGATAATGATAATAATAATAATAATAATAATAATAATAATAATAATAATAATAATAATAATAATAATAAAGAGGCTTCTTCAAGTATGTATACACTATAAGTTCAAATCATCAGCTTCAACAAGAAAGCTTTCATCCTTTTTTCAGCATTACCACTATTTTTTAAAAAGGAAGTTATCTCCACTATGGACATATGATTTCCCAACTCATCTTCTATATGAAATATATCTTAGATATATCTATTTTGCTATACAATTTCTCTCCCTTAATAATGCTGGCTTTGAGAAGATCCATCATTTTGGTTTAAAAGGTTTAAAGGCCTTTCATGAATGGAAGAGGCAACGGACAGTGACTTACCATAGTAAAAGACAGTGCCCTAGAGACTGACCATATATACATATGATCAGCACCTAAGCCCTCACTCCATCCAAGATTGGACCAGGTAGAGCCAGGCAATGGCTGCTGATGACTCACCAGGTAGACCTATAGGCTCCCTCATCATTAGGTCACAAGTATGGTGAGGTTACAGACACTACAAGATGAGCCTGAGCGGGACTCGAACCCCGTCTGGCAGATCAAAAGGCAGGAACGTTTCCATTAGGCCACCACATAAATTCTGTATGGGTGATGTTTGCAATCATCCTTTTTTCTCATCTAAAGCAGACACATAAATTAATGTAAATCTTGATATAATGTTGTTTAGTAAACAGAGAATGATCCACGTCCTTACTAAATTTGAGTTGAAAAAAAAAATATGTAGAAATAATAAATCAAAGAAGGATTTGGGTAACGTTGCGGATGGAATTTTTTCCTTGTTTCCATGAAAAAAAATGTGAACATATCGCTAATCATTGATGTTTGATGTTTAACGATGCACGTGTGATGTTTCGAGTTAGGGAATCAGTCCAAAGGCTTTATTCCGTTTGATATCTTTCATTTCGCTGCATCAAAGAAATCAAAGAAACCCTTAGAGTAGATTGCCAATTAAGTCGAGCAAACATCTGGCGAATCATATTCAAGTTCCCTAACACCAAAGGCTACTTTTACACGTAAAAGGGGTTTTATTTTGTCTACAATATCAGAGAGAGAGAGAGAGAGAGAGAGAGAGAGAGAGAGAGAGAGAGAGAGAGAGTGTGTGTGTGTGTCACTGTATAAGATGTTTACTGTAAGTTGGAGTGTTTTAAAACAGTATAAAAGTATTAATCTCTCTAAATAGACCTTGAATAATAGAATAAAATTATTACAACTCAAGTAAATATTTTCACATAAGAAAAAAAAAATCTTAAGGCTATCGACCTTTCAATTTATGGAAGAGTTATATCTAATTGTTGGGAGTTAATTGGTCTTTAGATAGATACATTGTAAATTTAAAATACATATTGATATAATGCATAAGTTTCTGTTTACCAAAGGCTCCCCTTCCTATGATTATCCTTGTTTAATTTTGATCTCATGTCCCTGGGAAGCACTTATTGGCTATCTTAAGCACTTATATTTATGAAGCAGATAGCCAAAATTTATTTAATATTACTATAATTTCTTTAATGATATATTCATCTTTTTATTCTAAACATAATTTATTTTCTTATTC
>NC_090740.1:13207398-13214898 GCF_036898095.1 Palaemon carinicauda | reverse complement strand
ATATATACATATGTATATATATACATATATATATATATATATATATATATATATATATATATATGTATATATATAAAAGAGAGAGAGAGAGAGAGAGAGAGAGAGAGAGAGAGAGAGAGAGAGATGTATATTAATATAGTTACTCCCTTACTCTCTCTCTCTCTCTCTCTCTCTCTCTCTCTCTCTCTCTCTCTCTCTCTCTCTCTCTCTCTCTCTCTGTATATATATATATATATATATATATATATATATATATATATATATATATATATATATATATATATATATATATATATGTATATATATACATGCATATACATATATATATATATAAATATATATATATATATCGAGTGGTAAGTAACTGGAGAGAGAGAGAGATGTATATTAATATAGTTACTCCCTTACTCTCTCTCTCTCTCTCTCTCTCTCTCTCTCTCTCTCTCTCTCTCTCTCTCTCTCTCTCTCTCTCTCTCTCTCTCTCTCTCTCTCTGTATATATATATATATATATATATATATATATATATATATATATATATATATATATGTATATATATACATGCATATACATATATATATATATATATATATATATATAAGTATATATATATATCGAGTGGTAAGTAACTGGAAACTCAGTATGTATGTACAGTATGTACGTATGTATATATGTATGAATGTATGTATACAGCCAGGTACTTACTCTTTGTTATATAGGGGAGATCCTCATAGATTTTCCTTAAGAAATAAAGAAAGTTCCTCGAAAAATAGAAAAAAAAACCTAAAAATCACCAAAAAGGCAATGACAGATCAATCGTTCATTATCACTCAACATATGCAAAATAAAGAGTGCACAAAATGAAAATATGAAAAGAAAGAGCTATTACATATGAAGTATGTTTGAGTACAAAAGATAACTATTTCATGATAATATGATTATGAATAAAATATTGCATTTGATGTCCTGCATTTTTTCAATATTTGTTACAACTCAATTGCACTCTTCATTCTTCTTCTTTTACTTTTTATGTTATCATGAAATGGTAATTATTCTAAATGGCATTTGCTCCCTAGAGTGAAGGGATATATCAGATTGAATAATGCATCTATACTTTTCATGCAAAATAATATATTTAGAAAACGGATATATGTCAGTTAAAAGAAATATATCATAAATATGTACCAAGATTTTTAAATGATTTTGCCGTATAAGGGAAGTAATAACTATAATCTAATTTTATTTCCAATAAAATTCAATTATATGGAAAACAACTATGTAAGAGAAGATAGTTGAATTCACACACACACACACACACACACACACACACATATATATATATATATATATATATATATATATATATACATATATATATATATACATATTATATATATATATATATATATATATATATATATATATATATATATATATATATACATATATATATATATATATATATATATATATATGCATATATATACATATATATATGTATATATATATATATATATATATATATATATATATACATATATGTGTGTATATAAATATAAATATATATATATACATATATATATATATATATATATATATATATATATACAGTATATATATGTATATATATATATATATATATATATATATATATGTATATATACATATATATTTGTATATATATATATATATATACATATATATATACTGTATAAATATATACATGCATATATATACATATATATATATATATATATATATATATATATATATATATATGTGTGTGTGTGTGTGTGTGTAAAGTGTATATACATATTATATATGTGTATTTATATTTGTATGCATATATATACATATATATATATATATATATAAATATATATATATATATATATATATATGTATAGTGTATTTACATATTATATATGTGTATATATATTTGTATGTATATATATATATATATATATATATATATATATATATATATATATATATATATATGTATATATATATATATATATATATATATATATATATATATATATATATATATATATATATATATGTATGTATGTATATGTATATGTATATGTATATCCAATTAAACAAACATGTGATTAAATACGTGTATATATATACATACTTTAATCAAATGAATGTGATAGAAAATTCTTCCATATCTAAAAGATTTAATTGGTCAGAGGGAAATATCACAGCTATAAATTAATCCTCTTCTTCCAATAAAATTTTCATCATGAAAGCTTCCAAAAGACTGCTTCAATCAGATAAGATTATTCATTGAGCTTAAGATTAAATAAAAGGATCAATAATAATCAAATAAAGGTTTTCTATTAAGCAGAATTAAACTAAGTGACTTGTTAAATATTGAGGAAGAGATTAGATATCGGGTGAACGGAGTAATAATAATGAAAATTGTCCCTCTGAAAATTGGATAAACTATTTTAACTGGATAGTCGTGTATAAGTTGATTAATAACTAACAATAATGTCTGGTGTAAGACAATATATATTCTTTAAGAAAATATGTATTTTCAAGACAATAATCTCAGGCGTAAGGTAATATGTATTCTTTAAGACTATGCATTTTTCAAGACAATATGTATTTTTCAAGACAATGATCTTTGGTGTAAGGCAATATGTATTCTTTAATACAATATGCATTTTTCAAGACATTAATCCTTCGTGTGAGGCAATTTGTATTCATTAAGACAATGTGCATTTTTCAAGACAATGTGTATTTTTCAAGACAATTTGTATCTTTCATTCACTTTGTTTTTATCAAGATTTGAACTTTATTTCTTTGATCGAAACGAGTATAATATTATGAATCCCTGAATTTTTCCTATAATCTAATCATTCTCTCTTACTCTTTCAATTTTAGAATGCAGTCAAAAATGCTATTTTCAGATAATATATTTGGCTTTTAGTAGGAACAAAAGCGAAAAATATATTTGATTATTATTCATCAATTGGAATTGTACTGTGTGCAACTGATTTTGCCGATGTATTTGTTGTACTGATGGCTAATTTAGATGTTGAATTTTGATAACACTGTGATGACGTCGCAGTTCATGAATATCAAACATGGTTTTCATTATAACTTTGACAAGAGAATCGTTTATGGAATGCCATGGAATTATTAGTAAAATGGATCCACATATGAATATTACTTTTGCAAAATATAATAGGAATATTTTAGTCGAATTTTTGATGTGTGATGATTAGAATAAATGCAATCTGACTTGTAGCTTTATTTCATGTTATTCTGGATTTTAAATGAGACCTATTTCTGTGTGTGAACATCCCGTAGATTTTTTGTCTGGCTAATCGGGCCATTGCTAACCCGCCCTTATAATTACTAATACGGAATTTGAGTAAGCTGATGTTCACTCTTTTCTTTATGAAACCAAAGCCTTTCTCATAGCTTTGAATAATACAATCATATCAAAGATTTATATATTCAATTGAAATAATATGAACATAAAAAAATTATAGTTGCGGCTTTTAATTAATATTATTCGAACCAGAATTATTTCGATTGGGTTGATCTGTTGGAAGACGAAACATTCCGCATACCTCTAAGGTAGTGTGTGTGTTTAATTGTGTTTAGTGAATAAGCTTGGGAATTTATAACGACAGGTATCATTATTACCTCCACCAACGAAGTTGGAAGGAGGTTATGTTTTTGCGTGTTTGTGTGTTTGTAATTTGTTTGTGAGTGTGTTTGTTAGTGAACAGCTTCCTGGCCACAATTTTAATCGTAGAGTAATGAAACTTGCAGAGATTAACTTCTATGTAAAAAGCTGGAATTTTTCTGAGTTTTGAAAGGTCAAGGACAAAGGTCAAGGTCACGGTCAAGCAAAATGTCCAGTTCTCGTAATTAGGCATTAGTTTAGACTTCGCTGTCCCACAGACTTCAAACTTGGATCAGATTTGAGTGCATGAAAATCCACGCCAATTGATACATGTTAAGGTCAAGGTCAAGGTCAAGGTCGAGAAATAAGCTGCGCTCTACTGAATGCCCCACTAGTTCTTCAATATAAATGTCTCAAATCAAACGTTATTATTCATGGAGTTCCAAAATTTATGAACACCATCTGATATACCGAAACGGATTTGCTACATGACTTGACTATTCTTTTAGTATTATTAACTAATATATGAAATAGAGCTGCATATAGCAGAGCTTCCTACTTCGATAGTTGTTGTTTTGTCCACAGTAATTAGCATTTATGGAGTGGTCTTTTTTTAAGTAAACTTTCTGGCTGAGCACAAATATCATAATGTAAATTCTTCCCAAAGTCTCTCTCTCTCTCTCCCTCTCTCTCTCTCTCTCTCTCTCTCTCTCTCTCTCTCTCTCTCTCTCTCTATCTTCTTTGGTAAGATATTATTATAAACAGAATACCTAGTCATTTTCCTTCAAGTACTATATTTACACGATATAATCTTTTATGAAAACAGTCAATATCCTTATTTCATAACCAGTAAATATAAAATATTTTTACCGTCAATTTAATTCAGAACAATACTTTCTTTATAAATGATGAAAAGATGGCATTATTCTGAATTAAATTGACGGTAAAAATATTTTATTTTATATACTGGTTATTTTCTAATAACCTGAATTTTATAGGACAATGAGTTATATTTCAGAATTCACAGGTGAGAAAGATACATGAATAATGGTGTATTCCTTTCAAAGTCCGCATATCCAGGTTTCCCTTTCATAGTGAAATGTTGAATCCATGTCGCTTTTCCTGCGGTTGATTTTTTTTTTTTTTTTTTTTTTTTTTTTTTTTTTTTTTTTTTTTTTTCCCTGTCCTGGGGCATGTTGGATTCACCGGGGATATAGTTTTGTTAGCCCGCAGCATAGGCTTTCATTCCTAGCCTCAATATTTTGCTCTTTTTTTATTTGGTCACGGTAATATATGGATTGGAATCTCTCTAAATCATGAATATGTTTTGCCTTAAATATATTTATAGGCTATTGTTATTTTTACTTTTAGCAATGAGTAATATGTTTCCATTGCATTTGTTATAAACATGGAAGAATAATCTATATTCATATCATACTTTTTTTTTATTTCTTTATAGTACAGTATTTCGTTTTAGTATAAATGTAATATATCTATACTGATAGTAATATTGATAGAGATTGATACTCGATGTTAGGGTTGAGGAAGTATATTAAGCAAGAATAACATTTAGAGAAATGATTATTTACCCTTACGAATGGAAAAGGAATATAACGTAGAATGGAATAAGGATCTTTCCATGTTTTATCATCCACGCTAAACTGCATATAATTCCAAAATATTGTGTTTATTTTCTATGCTTAACTTTTTAATGTTTATCTTTTCAAGTAACTTGTCAATATATCATATCATGGTCATATAACCATAATATTCCCTTGATGACCCTCTAAAGAAACACCATTAATTTTATTTAAACATTTCAGTACATTTTCACACCAACATATAACTCACCCTAGCATTTTACATCCTTTAATTCCTTCGATAAAGACGAATTAACTCAAACATCTTTCCATACATCAACATCTCCTCTCACATAGATAATTCAAGACTTACTAATAATCCGCAAAAATCCTGCTACTTTTCTTGCTTCTAAATCGTAAATTACCCCTGTTCTCTTATTGCCATCATTCATTATAATAAAGCAAGATGTCTCTAAGGGATAAATTACTTAGAGTTTAGCACCGTCTCCCCTAGCATTCGTTAATTCATTTTCCCCGGTATGTTAATGGTCAATTAGATATGAGTGGAAAGATGGACCAATGAGTTAAATCTCATTTAGGTGGAAAGATAACTATCGATCCACAAGTTGCGTTAATTGAAGAGTCAGTTTTATATCAGTTCAAAGGATACATTCATTAGTGGAGTAGAGAAATTTAGCTTTATTTCATGTCAGTTCAAATGATAAAATCATTTGTGGAGTAGAGAAAATTAGTTTTATTTTATGTCAGTTCAAATGATAAAATCATTTGTGGAATAGAGAAAATTAGTTTTATTTTATGTCAGTTCAAAGGATACATTTACTAGTGGAGGAAAGAAATTTAGCTTAATTTTATGTCAATTCAAATGATAAAGTCATTCGTGGGATAGAGAAAATTAGCTTAATTTTATGTCAGTTCAAATGATAGTCATTCGTGGGATAGAGAAAATTAGCTTAATTTTATGTCAGTTCAAATGATAGTCATTCGTGGGATAGAGAAAATTAACTTAATTTTATGTCAGTTCAAACGATAGTCATTCGTGGGATAGAGAAAATTAGCTTGATTTTATACCAGTTTAAAGGATACATTCATTAGTGGAGTAGAGAAATTTAGCTTTATTTCATGTCAGTTCAAATGATAAAATCATTTGTGGAGTAGAGAAAATTAGTTTTATTTTATGTCAGTTCAAAGGATAAAATCATTTGTGGAATAGAGAAAATTAGTTTTATTTTATGTCAGTTCAAAGGATACATTTACTAGTGGAGGAAAGAAATTTAGCTTAATTTTATGTCAATTCAAATGATAAAGTCATTCGTGGGATAGAGAAAATTAGCTTAATTTTATGTCAGTTCAAATGATAAAGTCATTCGTGGGATTGAGAAAATTAGCTTGATTTTATACCTGTTTAAAGGATACATTCATTAGTGGAGTAGAGAAATTTAGCTTTATTTTATGTCAGTTTAAAAAGATAAAATCATTTGTGGAGTAGAGAAAATTAGCTTTATTTTATTTTAGTTCAAAGAATACATTCATTAGTGTAGTAGAGAAATTTAGATTAATTCTATATCAGCTGAAAGGATACACTCATTTTTGGAGTAGAGAAGTTTTGCTTCATTTTAGATCAGTTCAAATGATACAATATTTAGTGGAGTAAAGATTTCAGCTTAATTTTTATGTGTTCAAAGAATATATTCATTAGAGGAGTAGAGAAATTTAACTTAATTTTATATCGGTTCAAAGGATACATTGATTAGTGGAGTAGAGATTTGATCTCAAGCCGTTAGGACATCAAAACAACGGCCACATTCCCTTCTTAGATGTCCTGGTCCCGATAGCTGAGCGTGGTTTTGATATCACCGTCTACACTAAGCCCACGTACCTAGGACATTACTTGAATGATGTCGATGAATGTCCCATTTATACAAGACATCCGCCATCCGAGCTTAAGTTCATCGGGCCCTTTCCCGTTGTTCTTCCTAGAAGGAGAACCACCAGGAGCAGGATAGGATTACCCGGGTACATGTGAACAATGGCTACTCCAATAGGCAGGTCAACCGAGAGGGAGTAAGATGGGATTACCCAGTTCCTTGTGAACAATAGCTACTCCAACAGGCAGGTCAACCGAGAGGTGAAAGGTGCTATAGACAATTGTTACGAGACTGAGCCCAGCAGCGAGAGCAGTACTTCCAAGGTCAACCTGTACTACAAGAGCTTTGTGCACAATAAGTATCATCAAAACAAGAAGGC
>NC_090740.1:13184898-13202398 GCF_036898095.1 Palaemon carinicauda | reverse complement strand
TTTCTTTGTTCGCAAGGGAGACATAATCTCTAGTATTAAATATTCATCTGGATAAACCTGTATTTCGTTGTAAGGTCTCCATGTACAAACTGGATAATATTTCCTTGTTATATGTACATATAGATTTATCAATATTTTTTTTCCAAATATCTTCTGAGTTGAATAAGTCTCTTCAATTCTTTTATTTCATCCACCATTTATAAATATATTTGAATAGTCTTACTAATAACTGAAATGTATTTTTCATGCTTTATCACTTTGTGTATCACTGAAATAAATAACTAAAATAAGGTGTAGAAATAGTCTATTTTAATGTTGTCTCTATTCTTAAAATATTTTATTTTAATTATTAAGTTCCTCTTCTCAATGGGGTATTTTTTCATTTTTGGAGCCCTTGGGCTTATAGCCTCCTGCTCTTCAAACTATTTTTGTAGCCCAGATAATAATAATAATAATAATAATAATAATAATAATAATAATAATAATAATAATAATAATAATAATAATAATAATAATAATAATAAACCGAACCATGGAGTAATGAGAATGGATCAGTCCAGAACCGGGAATTGTAATCACCTTGTCACAACTAAAAAAAGAAAAATAAATAAATAAATAAATAAAGGAAATTAAAAAAACAACACAACTCAAAAATAAACTTAAAGAGATTAATAGAATAAAGAAAAAAAAACAGCACATATACAAAAACTTATTTAAAAAAAAATGAAACTGCAAATTCCACATCAGGTAAATTTCAATTTAATTTACTTTTTGTACAATTTAATCTTGATTTTATTTCCCACCAAGTAATTTCATAAGTTTATTAAGTATATAGTGAAGAAGAACTTAGAAAAAAAGGAAAAAATTATCATATTTTTCCAGTTTGTTCTTTCCGTCATATAAATGACCCAAGATCAACTCCGTAGGGATCTAATAACTTATCCAGATTACAAAGTTTGAATGTTTTCTACGAGCTGAGGATCCGGAGGCCTAATAAAAAAGGGATTAGGTACACGGGATTTAACCGACGTATCAAAAAGCTACTATGAAATATATGGTTACGAGCTTAACTGTAGTTTCCTTTTTCTATTGCTATTACTTATGTGAGATAGTGGTGTACCGCATGTGTATTTTACACACGCTCGAACACTGTAAGATTTTTTTTTTTTTTTTTTTATGTCTCCTCTCACAATAATAGCCTTTTTATGCCTGTATCTGCTTGTATCAATCTGTTTGAATTTTTGTGACTTTTTATTTTATACTGAAACTGTTGTTATATAAACTCGCTGACTGTTGTAATAAAGTTAGTGCTCGTCCGCACAGTGGATACTTTTTATACTTTTCTTAATGTTCTAAGTACTCTTTTAACAATTTATACACAGCTTAAGATTTTCTATTTACATAGTGTTGCCTTATTCAATGCTGTAAATTTTATATATTCTACGTATTATTTTTACTAATATGTATTATCATTGTCCCTACTCCTCTCGCCTTTTGAAAATTTAAAATCCTTATATGACTATAGATTAACAGCTATAAATCTAGTTTGACTCTAGAACGATTAAGCTAGTTTGTTTTAGAGTTCGTTGGTTTGTTTTCTTTTAACTCAATGGAAAAAAAGTGAACCAGTATAACTATATTGACCTGTTTTATGGCATAAATAATAGAGAAAAGAGAATTTTGGCCCTCTTTATTACCTCAGCCCCAAGGCCCACAAATATCTAGTTACATTCCCTTGTAAGAGCCAAGTTTGACACATTAATCTATATATCTCCATTTCGTTAATAATAATAATAATAATAATAATAATAATAATAATAATAATAATAATAATAATAATAATAATAATAATAATAATAATAATAATAATAATAATAATAATAATAATAATAAAGGTGATAATAAATCAAGAGGAATCCCACAAAATATTTAAAATAGAAAATAGAGTTGAATGAAATTAAAACGAAGTTTTTATTATCATTTCTGAAGAGGATTATTGTGTACCTGTTGTTTTGAGGAGTGGCGGACTATTGCCATGACGAGTGCTTTGAGTCCTTGCTAGAAAAAAATGTTTTACAATATTTTGCTAACCAAAAATAGCTTGTTGCTCTTGAGTGAAGAGTTTATCCAAGCGGTTGGCTCTCAGATGATTAAAAGCAAAATGTGGGTGGAACTGCCTTAAAAAAAAAAAAAAAAAAAAAAAAAAAAAAAAAAAAAAAAAAAATTATATATGTTGCTCTCAGTAATAAATTTATATCGTACATTGAGAAGAGGGATAAAATAAACGAAATCTTAAAATAACACTGAAGGTATTTTTATCTCTTCTCTTTTGTAGAATATTGTTTTATATATAATAATCAAATCATACAAAAGGGCTAGTATGTCAGTAATCACATTTTTACACGAAATTCCCTGGGCCTAAGAGTTGACTCTAATAATTTAATCATGTAATCATTTAATATCAAGGCCGAGATCCTACTTCACGTATTGAATTTCATGTAGTAGATAAACATTTGATTTTCAAAGTAGTAGATAAACATTTCATTTTCAAAGTAGTTTTCAGAAATATAGTTTTCTAAGACTAGGAATTAAGTAAAAAACTACTTTCTTCAACCCCAAAATACGAGATTTTTCCTATGTAGCTTTTCTTTTCAAAAACTTGACGTGTCTTTTACCAAAGTAGTATATGATGCATTCAAAGCTCCTTCTGCGGTGTGAAGTATTTAGATTACCTTTAACTACAAATAGAATTTTCTTTTTCCTGATTATGCGATGAAGTAACTACTCTCTCATCATCATCATCTCCTCCTACGCCTATTGGCGCAAAGGTCCTTGGCTAGATTTCGCTAGTCGTTTCTATCTTGAGCTTTTAAAAAATTCATTTCTCCACTCATCATCTCCCACTTCACGCTGCATAGTTCTCAGTCATGTAGGCCTGGGACTTCCAACTCAGTTAAACGTTTGGTGAACTAGTCTCTCTTGGGGAGTGCCAAGTACTCTCGACCATTTAAAATCTGTATCACGAAATATAATTCTATTTTCATCTTGTTCATCATGATCTTCATCATCATCACCAAAAACAATCAATTTTTTGTAATATGCAACATTTATGTTGTGTAAATGTTAGGGTTTCTAAGGGAACAAAATATAGGTTGAATTATTTGGAAAAATACCAGTTGATGCACTATGGCTTTTGGAAAATATGATTATTTTAGCTAGTTACAATTCCACCTTAACAGACTTAGGCTCGAGTCTTGAACATTTTTACAAAATCATAATCGTACTCTTCCGATAGGCAATAGTGCATTCAACAAAGAGCTTTTACACAGGTTTCTATCTACTGACAATTATTCAGTTTTATTATTTTACTTAAGATTGAAACCAGAGTTTTGATTTGGATACGCATTGAATTTATAAGACCAGTTAAAGAAATAAAAGAAGGCAAAAAATGTAATAAAACTTAGCTCTTCAAAAGGAGTAATGTTTCAGAATATCTTGATTAATGTGCGTTTTTTATATTTCTTTCATTTGTGGGATTTTAATGGTATTTCAATCTTTTGAATTATTCAGTAAAATTATATTTGTAGTATAAATAAGGATAATAACAGCAATAAGCGTTCTAAGTTTTCAACTCTTTTAAACTCATCAAAATTATTAAGCCTTTTTGGCTTCACGAATTTTTTAAGACTACATAAAATGATAATCTACCCTTTAGTTTTTTAACAAAAGTCAACGTAATAATTTTTTTTTACCAATGCCCAAATTCAGATGATTTTTTTTTTTTTTTTTTTTTTTTTCTTTTTTTTATAGATATTCTCTGCAACTGCATAAAACCAAGAAAAAATGGCAAGTTCTTTGGCGTATTTATTTTCTAATTGTTTAAGTGACTTTTAAGAAAATAACCATACTTCCACATTAGCACGTAAACACACGGAAGCACATCTCTCTCTCTCTCTCTCTCTCTCTCTCTCTCTCTGGGAGTAGCGCATTGTTTTCGCACGGACTTAATACTTCAAGAAACATTAGTTGTCAAAAACTCTTTGGATAGTGTCGGAAAGTTGGGATATGGCGTCAAAAAGTTAGTAATCCAGCAAAAACAATAGCCGTTCTTGAACTAAGTAAAAATCTTATTCGCCAAAATCTTTTAATGATAATTCTATCGTGATATTTCTGGCACTGTGCTTTATTAATGTTTGAAAACATTCAAAAAACTTTGAAAAATTATTAAAAAGATGTATGGAGTAAAATGCAAGAAAACAAGTAAAATTACCAATTTTACTAATTGCTATATAATATAGATATACTATCATTATAGTGCTTGTCTAAAAATAGCAATAGATTTAATATGCAATTAGAAAACACTTATAGAAATATACAAAAAAAGAAATTATTAATAAGATGTATGGAGTAAAATGTAAGAAAGTAAGTCAAACTACTGATTTTACTAATTGCTATATAATATAGATATGCAATCATTATGGCACTTGTCTCAAAATAGCAATAGATTTAATATTCAATTAGAAAAAAAAATGAAAAAAGTGAAAAAAAAAAATAAAAACATGTATGGAGGAAAATGCAAAAAAATTAGAAAAAAAATTAAAACTTAAAATAAATCTGGGAGCAGGCACATAAATAAAAACACATCACTCCTGCTTGAACAAGAATTAATAATCTCTTAACAAATGTATTTATGCATCTCTTTCTTTAATAACTATTTTCGAGTTGCTCTTGCATACAACGATCATGCAATCCCATATATCTGGCGCCCCTCGGCTTATATCATCCTGCTTTTCCAACTAGGGTTGTACCTTAGCAAGTAATAATGATAATAATACATAAAAGACAGTTTGGGCCAAACTTACTCCATGCACATCATCCATTTCTTGCAACTTGCGTTGTTCCGTAGAGATAATAGTTCAATTTTAGCTTATGAAATAGCTTTGTTAGTAACTTCTATCGTTACTGTTTATATATTAGTCGATTATAGCTGGCCATGCGTACACCCTATGTTGGATGTTGAGAAGGGACAAAAAGTTTGCCTGTAAAAGATAGTGAGGTGTAGCGTCTACTGCAGATACTTTTGTTATTATGAGATATTATTATTAATGAATTGTGATTAATTCAATGGCAAGAAATATGTATGTATATATATATATATATATATATATATATATATATATATATATATATATATATATATTTATATATATATATATATATATATATATATATATATACATATACATATATATATGTATATATAATATGCGTGTGTATTATATAGAAATGTATGTATGTATGTATGTATGTTTATATATACTATATATATATATATATATATATATATATATATATATATATATATAATATACGTGGGTATTATATATAGATATATGTAAGTATGTATGTATATATATACATATATATATATATATATATATATATATATATATATGTATATATATATGTATATATATATATATATATATATATATATATATATATAATATGCTTGTGTATTATATATAAATGTATGTATGTATATATACATGTATATATATATATATATATATATATATATATATATATATATATAAAATATGCTTGTGTATTATATATAAATGTATGTATGTATATATACATGTATATATATATGTACATATATAATATGCGTGTGTATTATATATAAATGTATGTATATATATATATATACATATATATATATATATATATATATATATATATACATATATATATATATATATATATATATATATTTATATTTATATATATAAATGTATGTATACATATATATATATATATATATATATATATATATATATATATACAGTATATATGTATATAGGCATACATACAGAGAGAGAGAGAGAGAGAGAGAGAGAGAGAGAGAGAGAGAGAGAGACGATTTTTCAATCTCTTATTTAACCAAGAAGGAACCCTTGTATTTTTCATTCATTAGGTTTTATTCTTCAATGAGCTTACTGTTGTGGAATGTAAATGTTAGTTCTGTAGTGCTGCATATGTATTTCTTGCGAGATAAGTATATCAATATACATTTCTTGTCTATATTTCACAGAAAACAGTGAACATAATTAACAACAAATCTGCGACATAATGTATGGCATCAGCTTAATATTCAAGATGTAGGTTTCATAATAATCCACTTTGCAAAATGTACACTGTTAAAAAACACGTAATTTTAATTAGAAATTTTCCGTAAAAATCTATTGTTCTCAACAGTATTTCAGTAAAACACAGGCGACCGTAACTCTTCCCTACTTTGTTATTATCTTTTACGGGTTGGTGACCGAAATATCACTCCATTACTCCAATATATCAGTTTTTAAAACGTTAAAAAAAAACCTGGAATAAATGTTGCCAGGCATTTACCGTTTTTTTATACTATTTCTTACCAGTGTACTAAAACAGTAAGTTTGGAAGTAAATCGTCAAAAAGGTTGGGTGTAAATTTCCACAAGGCTTCTCAAGTGAGATAAAGGATCAGACAAAGGAAAATTGTGTTGTCGTCTTCATAGATTACCAGCCCTCATAGCCGGACGTGCGTCTCTTGAAAATATTGCAAGTAAAAAAAATTGTGGTGTCTTGGCTGTTTATATACGGGCAAAATGACTCTCGTGCAGAAGAAGGAATTTTCTCATTGGTGGCTTAAGGAGATAAGCAGACACATTACAAGCAGTTCATCCCATGACAAAATGAGTAAGTCCCGACAACCCCTACCCCCTCCCCAAGCTCCAGCCTAAAAGGAAAATTGTTAAGAAAATAAGTTTGACTGTTAAACTTGGGATTTTCACAAAAACGTTTGACTGTTAAGCTTGGGGTGTTCACAAAACCTTTGAATGTTAAACTTGGGGTTTTCACAAAACCTTTGACTGTTAAACTTGGGTTTTTTTACAAAAGAATTTGACTGTTAAACTTGGAGCTTTCACAAAAACGTTTGACTGTTAAACATGGGATTTTCACAAGAACGTTTGACTGTTAAATTTGGGGTTTTCACAAAAACGTTTGACTGTTAAACTTGGCGTTTTCAGAAAAACGTTTGACTGTTAAACTCGGGGTATTCACACAAAAAAAAAATGAATGTTGAAAATGGTATATGGATGGAAAATTATTTTTTTTTTTTCTTTTATCTATATTCTCAGGTATCATCAAACGATATTTTGCTTTTCAAAATTTTTCTTACGATGGTCCTCTTCCCCAAAAGTTAAAAATTATTTGTAATTCAGAATTCGAAAGTAAATTTATGGTCATCGCGAGTCTTAGTGTCAAAATCATTTTAATTACAAACTTAATATTGTCATAAATATGTACAGTAAAGTCAAAATGAACTCTTATTACCTTCAATAGACATGTGATTAAATTTATTTTCCTATTGTATTGACTCTAATACATAGACGTTTTCATAAAAAGAATTTCCCCTTGTATCTTTATTCTCGAAAGAGTTAATTCAAAATCCTTTATTGTCCCCCGTCGTAAAGTTTTCTTTTAAGGAATGGACCAAGCGAGTGATAGTTCCGTTGTTATTGTTCCTGCCTTCCTCTGTTTAGAGTCCTTGGCTTGGCATAGCAAAGCTTTCTCAGGCTGTTTTCCCGTTACCCGCGAGCAGTTGGGTGGTTGATGGTGACCTGTATACGGAAAAATTGGAAGTTCTTTTAGTTTGTAAGTGAAGATCTGTGTTAAGTATACTTTTATTTGTGTATTGTTCTTATAATTATGTCACTTTGTGTTTGAGGTCTTTTGATATATGGAGGCTATTTCAGGACACTGTTTATTTCAAATATCCATTGCTTAACACGTCAGTTCATAAGTTCTTTCTATGTAAATTCCATTTTAACATATCTGTTTATAAGGAATCTTCTGTATACTGAATGTATTTAATAATACTTTTTTAAACTAAACGGTCTATTTACGATTTCAGGAAAGTAAGGTCTGGCATCCCCTGATTATCTGTGCGTTTCAAGCTTATCCGAATGGCTCTTTCTTGACGAAAATTAGTGGTACCTGTATTTTTACTACATACCCATGTGTCTAAACCCCTGGACTGGCTGGTGACAGCACCGGATTCTGGTGACGTATTTTTCAGTCTAGACTAAAAGGCAAGTATTGTTTTATGGTTTCCTTTTTACCATCTTAAGCAAGCTAGTCCTCCCCGATTAGGGGCGGCGCCCCTAATCGTGGGAGGACGTTCCCTATAGCACACGGTAGACCTTTAAGGTCTACCATGTGCTATAGGGAGGCTTGCTTTTAAACCCCTTCGTCTAATTTGGCGAGTGTTCAAATTTTTTGTACATTAGTTAGGTTCTGTTTTTTTAAACCCTGGTTAATCACAAATTTTTTAAGTTCATAACTTTGGTTTTTATATTAAGTTCTATTCAACCTACTAAATCTTAAATAATCTACATAGTTTATTTTCATGTTCTTAGTTTAAAGTATATGGTGTATGCTTTGTATACACAGTTACTGTTGATATTACAGGCTTTGGATATCAGTCCTTTATGTAGGGGTTTCAAACTTTCACAAGAAACTTCTCTGATAATTAATACTTTACAGATTGGACGGCACGGCTTCTGGATAAAATTATATCTAGGACTAAATTCTATGAATCTGGCACTTCAACTTCCACTTATGACAGTTTGGATTGGTTGAAGATGGATTGGTTAAAGATTGTTGCCGGTAATTGCGTCAAGATCTTCTATAAATTCGAGTATTGTTTATGGAAATCCTGCTAAGATGGTCAATAAATATTTTGATAAAGATTTCAACTGGAATTCTTTAAAATAGCGCTTACTGTAAGATTTGGCTAACTATAATAGTAAGAAAAAACCTGATTCGTTACTGATGTACAGAAAATAATGAATTTGCTCATTAAAGCTAGCCATTTTAATAATTTTCTGAAGTTCTTAATTCGGGATAAAATCCTTGCTAGTTAACCATTAAAGAAAATTTAAACTTTTATGGATAAAAATCTAAATGTCTGTGGGAATTTAGCAAATCTTAAATAAATGTTTTACTAAGCATTGTTCAGTAGATTGAAATCTCTTCGGTTCATATTTTATTAAAGTAATTTTAGCCTTTTTATAAAAGTTTATGTATAATCTACAAACATTTTTCTTGGTGATTGTCCTTTTTGCTTTATTTTAAAAGCTGTTAATAGAATGTATATTTAAATTAGAATGGTACACCCAACAACAAAACCGGTGTCGCCTCGCCAGACCCGACTTGGATGCATCTTGCCATTCTTGCCCTGAAAGGTGGCCTGACGTTTAAACAACCAAGACATTGTTAGGAGGGTTCGAATGTGAGGAGGAGGGAAACTACCGATATCAGTCAAAGAAGTGGGGATTAATGAGATATATATATATATATATATATATATATATATATATATATATATATATATATATATATACATATATATGTATATATATAAATAGATAGATAGATATACATATAAATATACATATATATATATATATACATATATATATGTGTGTATATATATTCATATATATATATATATATATATATATATATATATATATATATATATATATATATAGGAAAGAGATAGAGAGGTCTTATCTCTTATTCTTTTAAGAAATGCAATCGTTTTCGAGAATAGTTATCGAAAAATATAATCACACCGATATATTTGAATTCCTTATTACATTTTTACATGGAACATCCTTGAATATTGTTGAAATTGACCATTCCAATTAATACGTCAGGATGATATATCCTTTGTTTGCATTATCCTAGCAGTTGCTCTCTCTCTCTCTCTCTCTCTCTCTCTCTCTCTCTCTCTCTCTCTCTCTCTCTCTCTCTCTCTCTCTCTCTCTCTCTCTTTCGTTCAAGAATAAGTTAAATAAGATCATAAGAACTCTTAAATGCTTATGTATCCAATATTTCATGTTAATTGGATGTCCCCAAGGATTACACAAGACCGCTAACTACTTTGCAAGCTGGTGTAGGAATTATATTTCTTTCGGGTGAAGATCCCATGTTCCAAAGATGTCCAAAGACCACCTAAAAACAATGTTAGAACGATATATGCCCGTTTTTATTGTGAGTTGGAATCATGGATATCAAAGGTTATCAGTAGGGGTAATACCATCATCATCATCACTTCATATATGTTAATAATCAAACCTCGTCAAGCCATACATTAAGATCACCCAATTGCCACCTCTCCACCATCATCTTTAACCGCCACCTGGTTATATCCTTCTACTCCCATCCCCAATGTTTGAGGTTTAAAGGTCTCACAGTTATGATGAGATCCTTCTGGTGGAAGTTTTTTTAGTAAATTAAAAACTAAATACTAAGATGACAATATTTCATACAGTTTGCTTTACAGGTGTTTAAAATTATATCAAAACTATGAATAACAAAATTAATATGCAAAAGACTGATTGAACAGATATTGAGAGTAATGGGTTTTTGAAGAGCTTACCGGGAGAACACTTGTAAGCTGTTGGACATCAGGTCATGAAACGACAAATAAGATCGTAACAATACGAAAAGTCATTGCCAAGGAAATATTTCCTTTTGCCTTGGGAAGGGTGAAGCCAGCTAGACTCGGACCTTTGAGCATTGATGCAATCGTCACCAGCGAAGGGGGTTCGCTTGGAATTGGGCGACTTGCCCCGATAATTTGATCGATTTAATTGATTGATTAGGAGCTTTTTGTCATCCTGACATCTAAAGTTATTAACACCAAATAAGGTAATTTGAGTAAACAATGTGTTGATAGTTTAATCTTTTATACCCTGCATCCTATATACCACAACATCACTATAATAATGCACCAGTGAACTTTCATTGCATGTCATTTCACATATTTTATTGTCACCAAACACTTCTGAAACAATATAGATTATGTTAACTGATGTTGCATTTTAAATCTCCAACCTTAAACTAATATAATTGATATATCAAATAATACTATTTTCTCTGAGGGGCGGAGCCAAGTAGCCCGTGACAAAAGCTGACCACAACCACACCGAGCTACGTGGCTCATGATCGAAATCAAAGGAAAACACTGAAATCAACAACTAAACCTTTAAAAAACCTCATTACCTTAGAAATTTTGAACAACGACCACTTATTAATGATTGGTGACCCAATAGGTGCTATTTGAAACGATACATTATTAACCCCTACATATAATACGTAGGCTATAGTGTGTTGTATGTGGAGAGAGAGAGAGAGAGAGAGAGAGAGAGAGAGAGAGAGAGAGAGAGAGAGAGAGAGAGATGGGGGTTGGGAATGCTTAGGAAAATGCAAACGAAGGATATTTCCTTGTTATGAATATTAACACGAATAGTCAGTTCCAATATTATTCAACAAAATTTTATTTAGAAATTGGATAGGAAAATTCAAATAAAAAGTTATGATAAAATTTCTTGATGAATTAGTTTCAAAATGATATTAGATTACATTTCTTAAAAGAGTAAAAACAAGTTCTCTCTCTTCATCGCATTTCTTAATATGATATGGGTAATTTCCCTCCTCCTCACATTCGAACCATCCTAACGATGTCTCGGTTGTTTAACGTCGGCCACCTTTCAGCGCAAGAGGGGCATGATCTCTCCAAGTCAGGTCTGGCCAGGCGACACCGGTTTTGTTGATGGGTGTACAATATTTCTGGCTTCAAGGTTTGAATTTTACTTTTGAACCTATAATTAAGCCACTTCTCCCAAAGAAATACTTCCGTATTGAGAAGTCTTTATTTATAATGAAAAAAATGGGCTGAATAGTATACTCTCAAATTAGAGACTATGGGTATCAGAACAGAAACTAGGTTATTTCATTGAAATCTCTTAATCGTTCCAAATGTCTTTTTGGAAACCAACGATTTACAGATTTTGATAATTTGTCTTCCGGAAAGCTGAACCAAGACTTATATAATGGTATAAAGTTTGGCGAATCTTTAATATAAGAACTGGAAAACATACTGTGTAATAATGCGGCAGTACTCTTGACTAAACTAGGGATTGGAAGTTTGTTGTATAGAACGAGTATCGCCACTGATCTAGAGATGTACCATCAGTGTTGGCTAAAATCTAGTCAAAAGATTTTTTGAAAGATTTTTCAACATATTGAATGCTTCCGAGATTGATTAGAATTTACTAACTGTAATGTGCTTAATATTTCAGCTAGAATATTTAGAATCTCAAATGGTGTTTGAAGAGGTAGCTGGTCTAGGGATTGTATCGCCCGCAAAAGCAAATTTATAAAGGGAAAACTGGAGAATTCAATTGATGTTGGCAGCCGGTTAAACTATAGCTAGAGATTGCTTAGTTTGTAATCTTTTGTATATTACAAGGTTAACTAAGATTTAGGAGTAACATGAACATTTCTGTTTGAGAGTTATTTAAATACAATAGAATCTATTTTTAAAGTTTAAAGTATTTTTTCTAACAAGTGTAAGCCTGGGAAGTAGTGAAACTGGTTGATAATCGTACAAGCAATTGTGAAGTTTCTCTAAACTGAAATTTGAAATGAAAGTTAAAAAAATAAAAAAAATAAAAGATTTTTTTAGAAAATTGAAAGCCAGTTTTAAGAAAAAAATTTTAGTTTATTCGTCCTGAGGTCTTTATTCTCCCGTAATTTTGAATAATTTAATTTTTAAGTTTTCTGTTTTATCAGTAATAAAGGTTGCAAGTTAAACGCTAAAACTAAGCATTAAAAATCTATCTTGAAACTTGGTAGTGAATGTTTTGAAATAATCTTCCTTGTTTTTTATATATTTAAGTTTCTTTTGGGAGCAACGGAACATCGTTTAGGGCCGTGACTTTCGACCTTTGCTTGGAATTTTGGAAATTCATGTATTTTCGGTTAGGAATTCTAAATTTAATGTTTCGAATTTATTTAAATCGAAAACCAATTTTGTAACGATTAAAACGTCGCGTATGCAACACTTTTCTTACCAGCGCAAGTGAATATAATTTTCACCAAGAATTTGAGGTAGATACTTAGAGCAGTCTCCCAATAACTTCAATGAACCATTTTCTTTCATCATGGCTGAAAATAGTGTAAGGTCTTTATATCGATCGTCTTGCAAAAACGTATGTTGCATTTCTTCAAGTTATCATCATCGTATTTTTTCACTTCGTGTATATATTAACAATTTTCATGTTACGGTTATACTGAACGAGGCATGAAGAAAGGCGATAACTAAATATGCCTGAAGTGAAATATCTGCCCATAAAATAAGCAGACGCGAACTTATGTTGAGCGCACTCTTACTTGTGTGGTCATTTGGTGTTGTTAGCTTTTATTAGCTTATTTATACTTCGAGATTTAAGGGGATGGGCTCTCCACTGTTTAGTAAATAACCCTGAGATATGATGGTTATGACATATAATCCCAAGCGTTGAAGGAATATATCACTTAAAGCCAAAACTTATGCATAATAAAGTATATTCAACTGAACGCTACACAAAAAAAATTAAGACCGTATTTCTGTCTTCTCGTTTATATAATTATAAATTTTTGTTATATTCATGCTAAAAGATGTATGCAGTGTCAGAGGCAACAATTAAGTATGCCTAAAGAGTAAAATTTTCCCAGATGTCATCAAACGAGAATATAATTATTATGCCAGCAACATCATCTCGTGTAGGCATTTGGTATATGCAGCATACATATTTCTGAATTTGATGAGTGGTGCTCACTACGGATTAGTAAATAACTCTGGAATATGATTATATCCGTATTATCTCCAGTTGTAAGGTATAATTACCCCTGAAAGCCCTTTTTATCATTGATATCTGGTAGCACAGTTCTTTGTAGCAGCTCCGAATCGAGTGGTAATAGCACAACTGAGAGCGAGGGCTGTCATTTAGTGGCTGTTGGGGGAGTTGGCTTGGGTGCATGTGTGAGCTGCATAGGTAGGTGGTGGGCGGCTCTGGCAGTTTCCAGGCATGTTACAAGGTGGATGTCGATGTCCAATAGTATTCATCACAACTTAAAGAAGCGTTGAATTATTTTCACATATCAGCAGTGTAGATGTTGGAGCTTTTGGTGGTGGGGAAGTGGCTATCCATAAGGGTGTCGACTCTAGTTATCAGGTCCTTCGTGGGAAAAGTATTTTTATAAGGAAGGAAGGCTTTCACAAGTGCTGGCAGGTATTTTATCCAAAGGGTATGAAATATGCTCAGTTCACAAGGAGAACAGCTTACAGCATGCTAAGGGCGAGCAATGCTGGTCATTTTTCTGATGTCATTCAACACCTTTTGATCCCCCAAAGTTTGAGCTGAAAATCTTTGCTACATGGGTGACTGGTGATGGTAAGTACAGATCCTGGAGGTATGATTTCAAGGCATCATATTGTATGAGGGAGTCCCTTTGCTCATAAAAGCAATTGGAGATTTTTGGGAAGGTTCCCTCTGGGAACACCCCGGGCACATAGTCGTCTTTGTTTCCTCAGCGGGTTTAGCCCTTGAAGCAGAATTGAACCTTGGAGCACTGAAATAAATTAAAGGAAAATGCATCTGTACTGGAAAAGCGTAGTTTTACTGTGGCAGAGTGGATAGCTAAGCAGCGGTTGGTGGTGGACATCGTCGCAGGGTTCAACAGACAAAAGAGTGAATTGGGCGGCAAGTTGTAGTTCGAGTCGTTCTGGAGGTCACCAGTCTGGCGTGGTACTTATATGCCCCCGGAAGGTCACATTAGGGTGAAAATTACATGTGCACATTTAACAGCTTTTGTCTTGTAAGTTGAGTGTTGCTTGCAGTTTGATAGCCTACACAGTTAGAGATACGCAAGGCTGAAATTGGAATAAAAATGTACAATATATTAATGGTAATGAAAATGGAGTTGAAATTGGCATGTGTTCCATTCAATCACTTTAGTCGTTTAGGTTGAATGTAATCGGATTGTAATTTATGCTCACTGCTTGAAGAAAAGAGAAACCATTCTTGTTTATTTGTATGTACGTTGCTTGTTGTACGTGCATTGCAGATGTATGCCAAATGTACGACTACTTCTTATAATTATATGTTCTGAGAATTTTAGTTCAGTATCCCTTTTGATTACAGCAACATTAGTTATAGGCTTATGCTGTAGTGTAGATTAAATTAAGTCATCTTCTCCAGGGTTGTACAGTACAGCTAGGATGATAACACACGTAGTCAATTCTTTTTAGTGAGGCAGATTTGCACCGACTAGCGGGGGGGGGGGGGGGGGGCTTTTAGCTTGAAAAAGTTTCCTGCTATCTGATTGGTTAGAATTAACTTGTCCAACCAGTCACCGAGCAGGAAACTTTTACGAGCAAAAAGGGCACCCCTGCGAGTCGGTGTAAATCTGCCTCACTAAAAAAATTAACAATAGTTTCATTGGTATTATCTCCTTTAGTGAATCTCTTTAGACCTTTAAATAGGCTAAATTTACTGATGCTTAGCCTAAAGACTATTTCTATTGAAGGTATATGAGCCTTGTCCTGCTCAACAATCTGTAGGTGTAGAGGGGTGATACAGCTTCAGTTAATCATATGATAGAGCCCTTTGAAATTCTGACATCACTCATGGAGAAATTTTTAAGGAAAAACAAAAATACTTATAATCAAAATATAAAATTTCAAATAATCAAACAGATGTTAGTAAAATTCAGATTTATGGTTTGAGTATTTTAGTCAGTATACTGATATGTGTTTCTATTTGATTCACAAGAAGTCTATTAAATAATTTGCCGCAATTCGATTCATTACAGATGAACAAACGAAGTGAAGAAAATATGTATTATAGGCAATATACATTATTTTTCTCTGCATATCATCTCTTAAAAACTTACATAATTATGTTACACTTTGCATTTGGGAATGACAGCCCACTGCTACAATAACCAATAGACGTATTTCTGTACTAACATAAATAGTACAAAAACGTTGCAAATATATATATATATATATATATATATATATATATATATATATATATATATATATATATATATAGATAGATAGATAGATAGATAGTTTATACAAGAAATATTTATCTTAATGTTGTTACTGTTCTTGAAATATTTTATTTTTCCTTGTTTCCTTTTCCTAGCTGGGCTATTTTCCCTGTTGGAGCCCCTGGGCTTATAGCATCCTACTTTTCCAAATAGGGTTTTATATATATATATATATGTATATATATATATATATATATATATATATATATATATGTGTGTGTGTGTGTGTGTGTATATATGTATATATATATATAATATATATATATATATATATATATATATATATATATATATATATATATATATATATATATATATATAAGCTTGAATTTAGGTACGAATATACTGTAATTCGTTCAAGCTTGGATCGTGAAACGCACACTTAGAGTTAAAATACTTCTTGTTTTACAGAATATTGAAAATTTTACCACAAATATCAAAGAGCAGTATCACTCCACAATTCCCATTTCCGAGTAAGCATCCTCAGTGCAGGATATGAGCTAGAATTACAGCGTCAAAAGAGGATTTCATTTTTGTAACTTTTTGATATTCTCTTCTCAAGTCATCATTCTCTGTATCTCTCTATATATGTATATGTATATATATATATATGTATATATAAAATATATATATATATATATATATATATATATATATATATATATATATATATTTTGATCAGTTTCCATCAGTTCATTATGAGTCATTCGAATTCATTAGAGTAATAGAATCCGTATTGCATATGCAAAAGTAATACATATATTGATATGACGACAGTGTTCAGTAAAAAAAAAAAAAAAAAAAAAAGATTCAGTAGAGAACGGTTAGATAATGTTTACAATATCCAAATTACATATTGCTATTTTGTACCTTATTATCTATCCTTTCATGGATAAATTTCAATATATATTCAAAGTGAATACTGTCCCTATATTCATGTAAACAAACTCATCATCTGAAAATGAGATTTCAATGAATAGCTGATATGACAGCGTTCCCTATTCTTAACTGTGATATTAATAGGTCACTAATTTAGAACAAGGAAGCTTAGTTTGGTCATATTTGCATTGTGTAAACAGTAGATGTAAGGAAATATAAATTCCGGTTTATTTTGGATAATATTATGTTATACTTTTCCGGTAGAGATATATTTGAAAAATGTGGAAAGTTGTGAGAATATAAGACCATTAAATGTGCTGGTTTCATAATAAAATTTGCCATCTCTCTTTCAAACAGATTTTTCATTAGAAAAAATGCATAATAGGATATATTTTAGGTATTTCAATCTCTCTCTCTCTCTCTCTCTCTCTCTCTCTCTCTCTCTCTCTCTCTCTCTCTCTCTCTCTCTTCGTTGACTGCATTAACACGAAGCACATTTTTTCACCACCTAATCTTAGTCATAAAAAATGTGTGAGTTCCATCAACCTGATATAATGTAGCCGTTAAGAAACTTTATGGATTCATATTTTACATCATATTAATTGTCGGGGAATACATATGCT
>NC_090740.1:13174898-13182398 GCF_036898095.1 Palaemon carinicauda | reverse complement strand
TAAAAGGAACTAAGATGCCAGCAACAGAAAACAAGCTTTTCACAAGATACCAAAGCATCCGCTCAAAAAAAAATCTTATCAAAAACTTTAGCAGCCTAGTGAGTTGGATAACATGTCCGTCACCTAATTAAACTTGAAGATGAATGATGATAATGCCACAGGAATTTCGGTGATCATCCAAACACAATAAACATCGGTTTTCTTTACCGAGAAGTTGCGAAAACTCCTGAAGATTTCCTTCAATATTTTGGTTTTTCGGAAATGGCTTATCTGGAATTAGGATATATTGCGCCTGAGGAGGAAGGCCATTTATCACTACTGAAAGATGAGTTTACCCCCAAAGTTTAATGGGTAGGAGACGATGTAGGAGACATAAGGGGTAAGAAATGATTAATTTATCAATCAGACGCACTTCTCTTCTTTTTCCATTCACATCGCATCTTTTTGTGATTATCGTTTCTACATTTCTGGTCAGCTATTTCATCTACACTGTCACAAATTTACCGTAAAAAAAGGAAAAAACCCTGGAATAAAATGTTGCCAGGTATTTACCGTTCTAAAAAACTGATATATTGACATAAAGAAGTGATATTACGGTCACCAACCCATCAAAGATAATAAGAGTATAGTAAAATCATGGTCGCCTGTATTTTACTAAAATGCGGCTAAGAACAGTATATTTTTACGGTGAATCTGCGATTTAAATTACGGTTTTTTTAACAGGGTAGAGGCATGTTAAAACTACTGAAATAATGTATATTCGAACCCTGTCATAAGTTTGTAAACTAACAAAGGAAAATGAGCTTTCTCATGTTTATGTCAATAGTTATACATGCATTTTTGGGGGAAATACTTGTATTTGATTTAGGTAAATTCTATATAAGGAAATGCTAAAACTATTGCAAGAATATTCGAACCTTATCATACATTTCTATATCAACAAAGTAATAATGAGCTTTCTTAGATTTATGTCAATATTTATGCTCGCCTTTTTTTTTGTGGGGGGGAACACTATGAAAAGTAACCAAAGTGATTAGCAAAATATAACCTTTCATAGAAATAGCCTTAAGGGTCGGATTCCTCTTATTTGACAGAAGTGTGCTCTCTTTAAATGTAATTTGTTAAGCCAATGTTGATAATGATCGTTATCCTATCACCTGCATATATTGAAATAGGATTTTTGATAAAAGAATTTTTTATTATAACTAAATATGAAATGATAACCAATAAAAACTACTGTATATTTATACACACACACACACACACACACACACACACACACATATATATATATATATATATATATATATATATATATATATATATATATATATATATATATATATATATGTGTGTGTATATATATATATATATATATATTTGTATTTATATATATGTATATATATATATATATTTGTATTTATATATATGTATATATATATATATATATATATATATATATATATATATATATATATATATATATATATATACATATATATATATGTATATATATATATATATATATATATATATATATATATATATATATATATATATATATATATACATAGAATTTGAATAGATATAAAATGTATGATCCAGAAAAGACTATTGTGAGCCTCTCTCTCTCTCTCTCTCTCTCTCTCTCTCTCTCTCTCTCTCTCTCTCTCTCTCTCTCTCTCGACATGCTGCCGAAGAAACACTTTACATTTGCCTGATTTGTATTTTCATTAGTGTGGTGCAGTTGCTCGAGGTTATGCGGCTGGTTGCAAAGGGAACTCCGATCTGGGTAAAGGATCGAAGTCTTTACTTGCTTACGAGAGATTAATTTCAAAAGAATACATATGAACTGGTTTTATTTAGGATTAGAGAAATATGCTACACTAGTAGGTTGTTTTCATTAGTTAAGGTTAAGTTTTAATTGTAGTTTTTAAATTATTCTGCCATTGATGAATGATATATATGTATGTATGTATATTTTTGGGCTCAAGCCATGTCGTCCTGATGGAAGTTCCTATAGGGTAGCTTCCTAGGGTATATTACAACTACGGCGATATTCCCAGAGAATTTACCTTAAGGTACCAGAATTCTAACTCCTGGAGCGAGTATCCCTCGTAAAAGGGATATCGCGACATATCAGAGGACGTATTCTAGACACGTCACATGGCAATCTACATCCTGGACAGAGATTTCGTCTCGTAGGAGGTGATTGACGAGATACGAATTCGGGAAAGAAAAAGGGGGAGCCGCTCCCAAGGCTTCCCTATCCCCCGATTCGTATGCGTGCCTGGCGCCAATCCTGGCGCCATCTGCATTCCTTTTTGCGTAGCTTAACAACTCGGTGTTTTTTCCTGTTTTTCTCGCAAATCTTGGATTTATTCGGCTTTTCATGGCTTCTCCGTCTTCGTTGGCCTCTGATAAGTTGAGTATAGTGTCTGTTATGTATAAATGTAGGCTCTTGGTTAAAATTTGAGTGATTAATAGGATTAATCTTTGATACAAGAGCCGTAGCCTACCAGAGGTGTCCTGGACACTGTCGCTCGCTAGGTATAAATCAGTTAGTCAGAGCGACAGTCCTGGTTGTTTTGCTTTAATAAATTTTAGCTATTTAGCATTACATAGGATTTCCTTTCGTGCTTAGTATTATTTGGCGAAGTATTCGCCATTCTGGCCTACGCTAGGCCATGTAGCCTAGTCGTTTGGTCCTAGTACTTCATGCATGATTTTGGTTTTTCCGAGTGTAATTAAAATTTTATTGAAGCTTTAGGCTATATTTTATACATTTTAGACTGTGTGGAATATTTCCAAGATTGTATACGTGTGAGTTTCGGTGAATTAGGTAATCGATTCTCTTGGTGCCTAGGCTAGTTGCTTATGGAGCCTTAGTACACTTTATCATACTCCCCGGTTGCTTTCTTTTCTTCGGAGAAGGTATGCAATCCCTTTCCCTCTGTTTAAGCCTTGGGCTTATCCCTAAGTGGTTTTTTCCGAATTTATTTTCGATAAAACTATACTAGGGTGTTACTGTACCTTCCTGTTCCTGTAGTTATGGTTCAAGAGGGACAGAACAACAGAGTTTTTAGTCTGAGTCTGTGTTGTCTGGCTTGGGGCTGAGTCCCCCTCGCTGACCTAACACATACAAAGGGAGCTTAGCTCCCTTAGGTCACTACCGAAGGTTTCTGTAGTTATGATTCCTTCTTTTGTGATCTACCAGACTAGTCCTGTTGCTGTTCTCGGGGGAGGATAAGTTCTTCCCTTGGGAGTAGCAACGCCTTCCTTGCTTTGGTGCTCTGGAAGCTGGCAAGTATTGCTGGCCTTTCCCCTTAGATCTCCCTTAGGCTAAGATAAGTTTCTTGGCTGCGGGTGATCTGTCACTAAAGCAAGGTTGGCAGGACCCTCTTGTCCCTTCCCCCTCTATCTCCGTAATGGCCTAGCCATTACTGTACTGTACGTCGTTCTACATCTAGACCTAGTATAGGTTAGGATGTGGAATTGACTCAGCCCCTTGCCGGCCGGCAGAGCTGGCCGGCAGGGGTCTTACTGTACTGTACGTCGTTCTACTTCTGGACCTAGTATAGGTTGGGATGTGGAATTGACTCAGCCCATTGCCGGCCGGCAGAGCTGCTGGCCGGCAAGGGTCTTATGTTTTCGAGTGCTGCCCGGACCTCTCTTGGTCCCTCATCCATGCCTGCCGGCAGAGCCGGACGGCATTGGTCAAGGAAGCCTGAATTAGTTTTTCCCCTTCCTTATATGCACTCTTTCGGTTGCCGGGCTTGGAGGTTGTGTACACTCTTATCCCGGCATCCATTCTATTTTTCTTCTAGTGCTGTACCTGTCCCGGCTGCCGCCCTATGAGGCCGGCTGCCGGCCTATGAGGCCGGCAGCCGGGCAGGTGTAGTCCTCTGGTTCTTTTGCTGCCGGCTGGCATCGGTCTTGTACCTTTGCCGGCCGGCTTATGTCAGTCCTTGTCTGCCAGTCACCAAGAGTGTGGCCGGCAGCTGGGTACTACCTTGTGTAGTTGCTGGCCGGCAGCCATTGCCGGCCAACACTGGCTGTTACCGGCCGGCAGTTGCTGCCGACCGGCACAGGCATTTGAACCAGAGTGCTGCCGCCCTATAGCTGTTAAGTAGTATACTTTAAAGCTAGTTGTGGTGTGTGCCGGCCGGCAAAGGCAGGCCGGCACACATCCCCCTATACTGTACTAGTATTCTTCTGTATAGCATATACAGTAAGAAGAAAACTATAGTAAAGGTTTTGGTACAGCACTGTATCTTCTAACACTATTGTGTTTTCTTGCACATCCCTTTGCTGTTGCCCTCAGATAGGAAGCTGAGTTCTTCCCTGTCTATTATCCAGGATTTTAAAATCATTGCTTAGGTGTGAGCTCCACCTGTTTCCTCTGGAAACCTTGCATTGGTTACTCTAGAAGAGATAAACCATTTTGATTTTATTATCTGGAAGGCTGCAACAATGGGTTGTGAGGGAAACACAAGTGTGTGTCTTTCCTTTATGAATTGTTATGCTATACTATGCATATCCAGTGATACATAGTTCACTTGATACTCATGGAAATTTCTTCTCTTTACAGGAGGACCCTCCGAAGTGCGGAAATGTTTTCTGCAATGTCCACAGCAAGAACCTCTGCGGACATGAGTTTTGTAGGAGACACGCAGCATGCGCTGTCTCCAAGGATGATCTCCAGTATTGGGACCCTCAGGTATGTACTGTATGCACTAACCTGATTACTGAGGCCTTTGATTCCCCTAGAACGGCGGAATCAAGGGATATAGCAAGGGAAAAGCTTCGTACTTGGGTAAGGGGCTTCTAGGAAAAACACCTCTGGCCCTTATCTTCCAAGTGAGAAGATGAGGGCGTATCTTTTTCCCCAGGCATAAGCTGATGCAGTGATTCCCCAGCCTCAAGAGGAGATCCCTCAAGATCAAGTCCAGGTGGACGTGGAAGTCGCAGTCGCGATGCAAGACATCCAGTTGGATGACAGGATGTCTGACCTGGATGAACGTTTGGAAGAAGACCTCCTGGCAGAAGGTCAGGATCAAGTTCAAACCCCGGATGTCGTAGAGGATGAGGTCGACGAGGTGTCGGATACTCCGGTTCAGATGCCGGAGCCTATCCCCTCAACATCGGCTGGTCTCCCAGTAGAACTGGGACAGGCCCTCTCTTCGATTGTTGGAATGATCCAACAAATGCAGAAGGAGAATCAGGAGAAGGCGGCTGCAATGGAACTGCATATGCAGTCCCTGGCAGAATCACATGGGCCCCGGAAAAGGCTCAATGTGAAAGACCTTCCCATATGCTCAGATGCTAACCCATGGAGGTATGCTGAGCACATGCCGATGACGACTGGAAAGATCGTCATCTCGGATAAGCTGGGTTCAGTTCCCCTAGAGGAGGTAGAATTCTGGCCCAGCAAGGCATCATATCCGGACTGCTATGTCCGGCTGAGAAAAGAACCAGCTTCAAGGGAGGAGACAGAGCCGAAGGAGGTCATTATTATGGACCACGCTAAGGCTCAAGCCCTACTTTCATCCTCGATGAAAGAGAGGGGCTTCTCTAACTCGAAGGTAGCTGCATTGAGCAAGAAGCTCCCTTCTTTTGTGTCCTCTCCTGATAGAGCCTTCCCCTTTTTACAGAAAGGGTTTGCGGCTGTCCTAAAGGCAGTCGAGGCCGGCAAGCCTTGCCCCCTCCCTGGAGGAGTGTAAACCCTTGTCGCTGGCCCTGCCTATGGACCACAAAGACTGGAAGGATGTCCATCTGACATTCTCAGTGGGAAAGTTGGAGGCTGATATTGCTGAACGGCAATTCGGCGAGGACCTCCCCAAGCTGTCCGACTCTCTTTTACGAAGAAAGTTCGAGACAAAAGAAAGACTGGCTGCCTCAATGTCTCATCAGACTACTCTTGAGACGATGGCAAGTGACCCCAAGGTCCATGAAATGTTCATGGTAGTGGCTAAGTCTCACCTAGCCACAGTGACGAAGGACCTTTATGGCTTCGTCAAGGCAAGGAGAGCTTGCAGGGAGTTCGTGTTCACCGGGGCTTCGGTGAGACACGAACCAAGGAAGTTAATCTCCTCCAACATTTGGGGAAAAGACCTTTTCCCTACCGATGTGGTCAAAGAGGTTGTTGATAAGGCCGCCGTGGAGAATAGAAACCTTCTCCAGAAGTGGGGCCTGGCTATCAAAAGAAAATCTTCCTCGGATGAGGGTCCTCAACCAAAGAGGAAGAATATGAGGACTAGGCTACCGTCTCGGCCAGCCAAGCCTTATAGACAGCAACAGCAACTGCAATTGCCATTGCCTCCAGTGCCCCAGATGGTGGCACAAACCCCGACTACTTTTCAGTGGGTACCCCAGGCTGTGCCAGGTCAGTCAACCACATTCACCCCAACGTTCGAAGGACAGTCTTCTTCCTTTCGTGCAAAACCTAGAGGAGCAGCCAGAGGCTCGTCTAGGCGCCCCTCAAGGGGAAGGGGATTCAGAGGTGGTCGTGGTCAGGGAGGCAAGACCTCAGGACGGCAGTCCAAGTGAAACGATACCGGTAGGAGGGGGGTTTGATGAAATTTTGGGATCGATGGACCTTCGATCCCTGGGACCAAAGCCTACTCAAGAATGGACTGGGCTGGAGCTGGTACAGCACTCCACCCCCGTGCCTTCGGTTTTTCCAACACTCCACCCCCGTTTTGGAGGAGTACGTTCAAGAACTGTTGGAGAAAAAGGTGATCCGAAAGGTGAAGTCCATCAAATTCCAAGGGAGGCTGTTTTGTGTTCCCAAGAAAGACTCGGAAAAGCTCAGAGTCATTCTGGACTTGTCGCCACTCAACAAGTTCATAGTGAATTGCAAATTCAAGATGCTAACACTGCAACACATAAGGACCTTACTGCCCAAGAGGGCATACTCAGTCTCTATAGATTTGTCAGACGCCTATTGGCACATTCCAATCAGCCGTCGACTCTCCCCCTACCTAGGGTTCAGGCTACAACAGAGACTGTACGCCTTCAGAGCCATGCCATTCGGGCTAAACATAGCCCCAAGGATTTTCACGAAGCTTGCGAGCGCAGCTCTCAAACAATTACGCCTAAAGGGAATTCAGGTAGTAGCCTACCTGGACGACTGGCTGGTGTGGGCAGCATCCGAGACTGAATGCTTGCAAGCTTCCAGTCAGGTGATCCAGTTCCTAGAGTACCTAGGCTTCAAGATCAACAGAAAAAAGTCTCGACTTTCTCCATCCCAAAAGTTCCAGTGGCTGGGAATCTACTGGGACCTTTTGTCACACAGTTTCTCCATCCCGACAAAGAAAAGGAAGGAGATAGCGGGCTCTGTCAAGAGACTTCTAGATTCCGAAAGGATATCAAGACGCGAACAGGAGAGGGTACTAGGCTCTCTCCAGTTTGCTTCAGTGACAGACCCAGTGCTAAGAGCACAGCTAAAGGATGCAACCGGAGTTTGGAGAAGGTATGCATCAAACGCGCGAAGAGACC
>NC_090740.1:13152398-13162398 GCF_036898095.1 Palaemon carinicauda | reverse complement strand
ATATTATCTTTTTATACATAATATTAGAGCATCATATTCTATTTCACCAAGTCGTTTGGGAGATAAACTGTCCTTCAACATCATGTTCAACTTTTGTGAGTACTCCAAAAAATGATAAAATTCTCTAACCACCCAGCCCCCTAAAAAGTAAGAATAGACACATGATAGTTTGACAAAATGATCAGAAACATCTCTTTTCACTATCGGTCCTCTTCCAAAATATGACGCATAATCTTAATTCAGTAAACCATGATATATAATGAAAATTTAAGGTCATAAAGAAGACTTACAGAGAAGGGTTGTAGACTGGGAAGTTGGCAAGAGACTTTGGAGAGGGATGGCTTGAGAGTAAATGTGGATAAGACTGAAGCTATGATAAGCAGTAAGGAAGGTAGGGACAGGATATTATCATCATTATTACAAGCAAAGCTACAACCCTAGTTGGGAAAGCAGGATGCTATACGCCCAGGGGCTCCAACAGGAAAAATAGCCCAGTGAGGAAAGTAGAGGCTCCGTTATAAAACAAGTGGAGCAATCTAGATACTTGGGATCAACTGTAAATCAGGCTGGAAGATACGAGACTGAAGTTAAGCATAGGATAAAAGCAGCTTTGGGAAAGTGGAGGGAAGTAGTAGGAGTAGTATGTGATAAGAAAATGCCAATTCAACAGTAATTTTTAGAATTTCTGGAGTTCCTGAAATGATATTAATACATGATTACAATGTGTCCTATTTTGCACAATCGATCCAACGATATATTTGCCTTTCCTTATTATCAGCAAAATTGTGTGTGTATATATATATATATATATATATATATATATATATATATATATATATATATATATATATATATGTATATATATATATATATATATATATATATATATATATATATGTACATATATATACATATATATATATATATATATATATATATATATATATATATATATATATATATGTACATACATATATATATATATATATATATATATATATATATATATATGTACATATATATATATATATATATATATATAACAATGGCTGAAACATTTTGAAAATAAAATGGTATTGTAATTAATATTCAGTGTCTGATAGACTCAAATACTGTTTATTTATGTGGAGCATCAGTAGGGTAAAAACCAGACAGACATGCATCTCCTCATCCACTTTGCATTTGCGTGCTGACTAAAACACTCACTGCTCTCAATAGTGATTTGTCCCCTCTATCATTATGTCCACTACATATTCATTCATAAATACTTCATTGACAAAGTGGTGCGGATCGATATCGCTCGTATTTGCTGTTTCAGCCTCAAAATTATATTCTGATGGAATGAAATATTCAGTTTCCTACTGAATACCCCCTATGAGAGTTACACGCCAGCCAACTACACTTATTGTGCATGGTTCATTTTCATTTACATCTCTGAATTATGAAATACTACTGTCATCACTGTCACTTTCAGCTTCTAACGCAGTCCGCATCACGATATCTGAAAAGGGCTCACAAACAAATCTTCAATCAAGAATATTCTTACCATCAGCCAATTCTCATTCATCTTCACGAAACGTATCAGATTCGCTGTCTGCAATTTCTTCTTTATCTTATCCACTCTAAGCTCACGCTTGTATGACGTCATACTTGGGCGAGCTTTCGGTCATGCCAGCTGGCAAAACAATAGAGAGCGCTGTATCCGAATCCATATCCGGTGAAAGGAAAGGGCCGCGTTGACTAGATTGTTCCTACTATCACCAGCACTATTACTCTTAATATCACCATCATCATATCCTCCTATGCATATTGACGCAAAGGGCCTTGGTTAGATTTCGCTAGTCGTTTCTATCTTGAGCTTTTAACTCAATACTTCTCCATTCATCATCTCCTATTTCGCGCTTCATAGTCCTCGGCCATGTAGGGCTGGGTCTTCCAACTCCTCTTGCTATCATCACCAGCACTACTACCCACAATAGCCTCACCATCATCTCCTCCTACGCCTAATGACGCAAAGGGCCTCGGTTAGATTTCGCCAGTCGTCTCTATCTTGAGCTTTTAATTCAGTACTTCTCCATTCATCACATACCTCACGCGTCATAGTCCTCAGCCATGCACGTCTGGGTCTTCCAACTCTTCCAGTGCCTTGTGGAGCCCAGTTGAAAGTTTACTTAACTAATATCTCATGGGAAGTGCGAAGATCATGCCCAAACCATGATATAGGGTAGACAATTAATAGATTAAATCATGTTCATACCTTATACGCACAATATAAAACAGATTTTCTACCTCGTGATTAATTAAGAATGTTAATACGCCATTAGATAAAAATAGAGGCATAACATGAAATGTAATATGGCCTTCTAATGACACTTTTCATCGCATAAGGGTTAATGTACAGGCTTGCCAAATTACATTTCAAGAACACTTGACTTGAAAATTATGGTGCTACAGCTACTGCTACAGTATATGGGGATAGGAGGTGGGGGATGGGAGGGTAGGGGATAAGATTTTGGAAGGATTGGAGGGGAAAGTGTTAAAATGAAGTGCAGTGGGAGGTGAAAAGATTGGGGCAGACCCAATAGCTCTTCTAAGTTGGTTTATTTTGTCAACATCATGCCTTTTGAAATACCAGGAGGACCAATTATGGCGACCAATTCCCAAAGATCTTATATAAGAAAATTGAAACTCGTGGTACTATATTTTGAGGGTATTTTTGTTCTTGTTTTTCCACAACCAATTAGATTTAACAAATGCACCAATTTTTTCAAATATGTTTTTACGTTCACCCGTTCTTGAAAATATATTTACAATTTCTTTTACTCTTCCTAATATTTCCTTACATTTTCTTCATCACCTTATGCACTTAGAATATTATTATCTGTAAATGGAACATATACACAAATGTTATGTTCCAAAACTAATTATGGCAAAATCTCCTCGTTACTCTCCAACTGCTGTAACTAGATGGCCATAAATATCTCCAAAATTGCACAACCTCTCAAGTACAAGATGAGAACATTAAAATGAAATATAGTTAGTTCGTGTGGAACGAGATCATAAATTAACCGCAGTACCTCTTTTAGTAATGACATAGTTTATAACCACTTATCAAATTAACAAATAAGTATTTTATGCTATGAACAGGCATCAAAGTTAATTTGTCATCCCATAAGAAATAGGGTAATTTTACGAATGTTCAAATGTGTAGATTCGTACTGTTAAAAAAGAAAACCGTAATATTAATAGGAAATTCTCCGTAAAAATATATTGTTCTCAATCGTATCTCAGTAAAATACAGGCGACCGTCATAATTAATTATCCTGGATAAGGGGATCTTTTTATAGATCATCAGAAAAGTTAATCTTTTACCGAACAAGGTAAAGCGACACCGGAGGTGCTGTACAGAGTGGGGTTCTCCTACTGTATGGGACCGGAAAAGCAGCCGTCAAAGTTAGCAAGTAACTAAAACTTGCATATCTCAAGTGGCATTATCAAGAATTAGTTGCAAGAAACGAAGATCATTATTTTGAATCACAGTAAATTTGAAAATTATCTATATAAAGGCTACTTGTACTCTTTTTGGCACTTCGGTAACTATTTTGTTAATTTTCAATGCGAAAAGAGTTCCAGAGAAGGATTGTAGAGTGGTAAGAGAATTTGCAGAAGAGTGGCTTGAGAGAAAATGCGAATAAGACTAAAAATATGGTGAACAGTAAGGAAGGTAGGGACAGGATAGCTATGCATGAAAGTAGACACTCGGTTATAGAACAGGTGGAACAATTTAGATACTTGGGATCTACTGTAAGTCAGAAGAGAAGATTGGAGACTGAAGTTTAGATTAGGATAAGAGCAGCTTTGGGGAAGTGGAGGGTGGTAGCAGGAGTAGTATGGGATAATAATATTCCAATTAAGTTAAATGTCAAGATCTATAGCACAGTAATAAGACCAGTGTTATTGTATAGATCGGAAAAGTGGGCTCTAGGACGAATAGAGGAAGCAAAGCTTGAAAGGACAGAGATAAGAATGCTGAGGTGGATTGTATGAATATCACTGCTTGAAAGATGGGAAAATGAACTAAGAAGACTGGCAGGCGTAGCAAAGATTACAGAAGTGATAAGAGTGTCATGACTCAGATGGTGTTGGCACGTGTTGATTTGGATGGTGTTGGAGGGAGTGAGGAGAGCTTAGGAGGGAGGCAGAGAGTTAGGTGGCGTGATAAGGTGAAGGATCATATGAAGTGAAGTATTTTAGTGGAAGAGGATGCCTTTGATAGGAGGAAATGAAGAGGGCACATCAGGCAACCGACCCCTTAATTTAGGGTCAACGATGGAAAAGATTATGAGGGAAATACATTGATAAACATTTAATTGCACCAGTCAAAGATATATGTAGAATTAAATAAGCAAATAATAGATATATACATATTGATAATTTCTATATATGAAAAAATATGATAAAAAAAACATATCTTAGCTCACGGAATACCTTCCAAAAAGGCCCAGAGAGTTTTTCAACATGCAAAGTAAAATTTATGAACATTCATATCCTCTAAGCGTACCTGAGCAGCTCAAGCAAATATGATTTAGTCTTTCTGAGTAACTTTTCCTATTCTGTCTTCCCCTAATCATTTTTGCTTGGGGAAAAAACTGCAGGATCTTTTCCAGGACGCAATATTTATGGCAGTCGACGAACGAGACGAGGAAAAAACACTATCTTTTCGTGGCGAAAAATGTCACCATAAACTAATACTGATGTTTTTCTTATAAGAAAGGTGAATACAAATACCGAAAGGAATGGCCAATGAAAACGCCGGTAAAAGATTTATGCAAAATGGTACTTAATTATTTTTTGCAGATATCAAAAAAAAATTAATAGGCTTTATGTATGTATGTATGTATGTATGTGTATGTATAAATATATTCTATGTTGAACATCCTTTCCGTATTTCTTAGTTATCAATACAAATTACAAAAAGGGATGACCAGTAAAAACGATAACAAAAGATATATGCAAAATATCTCTTAATTTGTTCATATAGAAAAAGAATAATAGAGTGTATAATTATATATATTTTCATATATATATATATATATATATATATATATATATATATATATATATATATATATATATATATATTCTTATATATATATATATATATATATATATATATATATATATATGTATATATATACATATTTATATATATATATATATATATATATATATATATGTGTGTGTGTGTGTGTGTGTGTGTGTGTATATTTATATGTTCAGTACATATAAATATATTCTATGTTGGATATCCCTTTCGTAATGGATATATCCTTAGAGGTTTATAATAACTTTTTTTGCTTGGAAGTTGGTGTGTCCTTTTTCCCTGAAGTAGATGCACTACGTGATAAATTTCATGACTGTATCGTATAGAGCACTATATTCTTAACCAGAGAAGAATTTATTATGAAAAGATAGGGGACGGAAATTTGCTTTGGAAAATCTGAATTTTAGTAACTTACTTGTTTAAGATGCGAAGACTACCGTACATACATGCATGTATAAATACACAAATAGATGTATATCTACCTATCTATCTATCTATCTACCTATCTACCTATCTATCTATCTATCTATCTATCTATCTATCTATCTATCTATACAACAACAACAATAACAACAACAACAACAACAAATTCTCCTCTAATATCCAATCTTCGTTTTCAAATCCAAATATGATTTCCTGCGTAAATCTGTTCTATTATATATCATAATTTTCCTAAAAAAACGTATAACAGTTATATGTTCTCTTTCTAGGTATATTTACATGGGTAAGAGTAACCCATAAGTTAAACTAACTTCATTTAAGTTGGACGGCATTTATACAGTTGATGACAAAAGTCTTTCAACCATGAAAAGTTTTCAACTCTTCGCCAGATTCAGTACCTAACTAATGTGAACATTTGTATTCGTCAGTTCTTAGTTTTGGTAAATACACCTGCTAGCTTGATATATATTCAAACAATAAAATTATCATCCGCATCTGAGATCTATGAATTTTCCCACATAAAAGGGTCTAGTAATTAATGTGACTATCATAGTTTTATTTCAATATATATATTTCAGCTAGATATTATTTTATCATTCAAAAAACAAACATAAAAATTTAGTTTTTTCAGATATTCGTGAACATGCCCAGCTGAAATGTAACTACATTGTTAATATTCCTAAAATTTCCCTCACAGGAGGATAAGGGGTAACATAAATTTCTAGATCAGCATAAAATTCGTAAAACAAAAGTACTTAAATCTTAGATAACGCAGAATGGTAATAAATCAATGTTGAATTTTTATATCACAAAAAGAAAACAAATATGACACCAGTTATTAGATTTTGATGCTGATTCTTCTTTTATATTGTTTTGTTAACAGGATAACACCTAACATTCACTATCATGTTATCAACCTCTCTACATTCTCCTTCTAGCTTGTATTACTATCCAGCAACCATCACCTAAAGTAACTATCCTTCCGCACACTTCTCACATACTGTCCTACCATATTTCAACTGAACATTCAAAGTTTTTTTTCTGAGCCATTTTCACAACCCATAATTTTTCATATAAAGATATTCAAACAAAACTCTTAACTTCATTTCAAACCTTTTTACGTTATCTCTCTGTCGATTGTCAAATTCTGTGTTTATGTATGATACGTATATTTTTCTATTACTTTTAAAGATCCCATGATCCATTTAAATTAGAAAACTTTGATTATCAAACCGTTATTTCCTTTGTTCTTCTTAGACAATTGAATTCATATACACCATCCAATAATACAAAGAAACGCAATTAACATACAGTTCTTATGGTTGATCCAAAACATTGTAACTCCTTGTAACTCTCTCTCTCTCTCTCTCTCTCTCTCTCTCTCTCTCTCTCTCTCTCTCTCTCTCTCTCTCTCTCTCTCTCTCGTATCTATGGCCTGCATTAAAATTTAATGAAATACAACTCACCTCTCAAACGTCCTGATAAAAAAAAATAGGAAATTCCCTTTCATTCTGACTTTCTGAAGTGTTCAAGTCAATTTTTCACAATTCTTGAAAAGAAGAAATTTTGTTCATTTGCATAATCATCTCTAACGAAAGAGCCTGTTAACTCTGTAAACAGAGGTTTGTTGACACAAATTAGCTTTCTTTTTACTCTTGCTAAATTAGCACATTGAAGTTTCAGGAGTTATATGCTACTGTAATTGGGCCCAAAAATTGATATTTTTGTATAACCAATCACCGAAATGGAAAAACTATGGATAGTGTACCCGAGCCGTCAAAAATCAAGTCTAAATATTTAGATAGATAGTTACACACACAGATACAAGCCTTCCTGCACCCTCCCCCTTTCTTAAACTACACTGCATTAGTTCGACAATTTGTGGGAGAGTGTGGTTTCTTAGTGTACCTTTCGAGGTACACCCTCTCACCAGGGTCTCTCTTGCTCTTTATTGTATAGGGGGGATAATGGACGGTGGCATAGTAAAAAATACCGTTCAAAAGCAATATTTGGAAAGGGGTTGAACAAAAATTAGCACAAATTGTAAACCTACATGAAATTAAAGCATTGATCTGTAGATAGACAAAGTTATATTATTATTATTATTATTATTATTATTACTTACTAAGCTACAACCCTAGCCGCAAAAGCAGGATGCTATAAGCCCAAGGGCTCCAACGAGAAAAATAGCGCAGTCAGGAAAGGAAACAAGGGAAAATCAAATACTTTGAGAACAGTAAAAACATTAACATGATTATTTCCTATGTAAACCATAACAACTTCAACAAAACAACAGGAAGAGAAATTAGATATAATAGTGTTCCCGAGCGTACCCTCAAGCAAGAGATCTCTAACCCAAGACAGTGGAAGATTTTGCAGTGTCCAACTCCTTATCTATATTTTAACTCCGTTTAATATGAAATCACCTTGAAATACGTCCATGAAAACATGTTCTCTTCCACGCCTTTAAAGGTGATGACGAGGTAGTATCACGCAAGGAGTCGGGACATCGCTGATTAAATTAAAGTTTTGTTCCTCCACATATTTTCGTAACGACACCATTATTCTTAAAGTGTGACGTTCATCCTGTTTACAGCCAAAACCAAATTAATAATAACCTGGTATCTAAAATTATAGGGAAACAAATATTATAACTTCTTTTGCTCAACAAGAAATTCACATACAGTACTTAGGGTTGTGGTGGCCTGGTGATAGCATCCTTGCCTGGTGATTGCCAGACTGGGGTTCGAATTCCACTCAAACTCGTTAGTTCCTTTGGTCGCTCTAACCTGACCGTCCTTGTGAGCTAAGGATTGGGGTAGGGGGGCGTTTGAGAGAGCCTATAGGTCTATCTGCTGAGTCCTCAGTTGCCATTGCCTAGCCTCCTTGGTCCTAACTTGGGTGGAAAGGTGGCTTGAAAGGTGGCTTGGACTCTGATCATATGTAATATGGTCAATCTCTAGGGCATTGTCCTGCTCCATAAGGTAATGTCACCGCCCCCTGCCTCTGCCATTCATGAGCGGCCTTTAAACCTTTAAACACAAACCAAATAATATGATATATATGTATATATATATATATATATAGAGAGAGAGAGAGAGAGAGAGAGAGAGAGAGAGAGAGAGAGAGAGAGAGAGAGTTGCAGAAATAATTATTTGGTAGACTCCCTTGCTATTGGTTATCGAAAAAATATTTTCATACGAAGCTTTACTTAAAGTACAGACATCATTCCTAAATTCCCCAAGTATTCTATGAAGAAATTAATCAACAAGTATTTTTATATGTCTATTTCTAGCTCAGTAATTCGAAAGAAAATTTACAAAATATTTAGAATACTGGAGAGGACCAATACAACTAAAAGGAAACCAAAAAAAAAAAAAAAAGTTTGTAAAAACGAGGGAAAACATAAGTGTTTTATCGGAAGGAGAGCTTGCCAAAAATATGAAGAAATAATTGCGTTACGTAAGGGGAGAAACATGAAAAAAAAAAAAAAAAAATAAGGGAAAAAATGTTTTGGTGCTCCAGGGAGGGACCAGATCCTTATAAAAACAAATACAGAGTTTGGAGAGGCGATGCTGAGCGGAAAGAAAATATTGTGGCCAAGAAACTTCGCGATGGGATTAAGGCTGTCTTATTCTATTCAAGTTAATCGTTATTACTCATATCCTCCTACACCTATTGACGCAAAGGGCCTCGGTTAGATCTAGGCTGTCGTCTGTATCTTGAGCTTTTGATTAATTTTAATATATATATATATATATATATATATATATACCTACATACATACATATATATGTGTATATATATATATATATATATATATATATATATATATATATATATATATATATATATATATATATATATATATATATACATATATATGTATGTATATATATATATATATATATATATATATATATATATATATATATATATAATCTCTAAATAGTATCAATTACATATAGAGAAATATACTTGGTATTTCTAACCATGTACAGTATATAAACGTACACAAATTTCATAGCGCCTATGAATTAAAAGCCTTGAAAATATGTACACCAGAGAGAGAGAGAGAGAGAGAGAGAGAGAGAGAGAGAGAGAGAGAGAGAGAGGGAGGGAGGGAGAGGCAGAAATTGGCGATGATATCAGTTTCCACGTTGTGCACATGGTGACACTCACACACACATAATCAAGTTCCAGAATCGAACATCGAAGACAGCGCCAGACATCACATACCAATTACAATCAATGGCATGAGAACTGAGCCATGTGTTCATAGACACAAGATAGCTCTACATATTAGCTTTATTAATATCCAATATTTTGGTTAGGCCTATATGAAGATTTTCAAGAATCACAAAACTGAACTGCAAGTTTCTCCATGAAGTCTCTCTCTCTCTCTCTCTCTCTCTCTCTCTCTCTCTCTCTCTGGTGCACATATTTTCAAGGTTT
>NC_090740.1:13139898-13142398 GCF_036898095.1 Palaemon carinicauda | reverse complement strand
TCAAAACCATCCTTACTGTCCTCCCTTCAGTTGAAGTGGCTATCCTGGAGGGTATTTAGCTTTGCATGGTGTATCTGCTCCTCCATGTTTACCAGTTTTTCCGACTTTTTACTATAGTCTATGGGTATCATCAATCACTTATTTATAATTCTGTACATATTGTTTTTGTTATAATTCTCGTTAATCTAGTTTTTAAGTATGATGTCTCTTTTTTATTTCTATTAATTCTTATGCTGTCTGGAGACATTGAGCGAAATCCAGGACCAGTACGTCCTAGATTTCGTCAATGTCGTCTCCTGTATTGCAATATTCGTGGTCTTCATGCAAATATCCAAGACCTTACAGTTGCATCCAGACAGTATGATATTCTTTTGTGCTCAGAAACTTTGGTTTCTAATATGAGGCACTCATCTGAGCTCCTTATAAGTGGTTTTAAGAAGCCAATAATGTTGAAACGCAATGCCATCCCTAGGGCCAGGGGAATGGCGGTGTATATTAGGACCGAGTACCCTGCTTCTCATAAGTCCTGCTATCAATGTGGATGTCATGATATTCAGGTAATAAAAGTTTGTGGCAGGCATAACAACTTTTATTTGTGTTCGATCTACCGGAATCCAGACATGGATGATTCTATCTTCGATTGTCTTCTTACCATTATGGCTAAGATACAAGAAGATGATAAAAAGCCTTCTTTTGTCTTTGTTGGTGATTTTAATGCTCACCATAGGGAGTGGTTAAGTTCTATCTCTCCTACCGATCGCCATGGCCTAAGAGCTTTAGACTTTGCCTCTGAATCAGGCTGTGAGCAAATCATAAATGAAGCTACTCACAGGTCTGGTAATTGCTTGGACCTCGTATATACTGACTCCCCTGGCGTTATAACTAGTAAGGTTGGTTCTCCAGTCGGGACATCTGATCATGCCTTGATTTCATTATTAGTAAAGACTGAGCAGCCTGTCCCTGATATATCATATTCTTGTAAAATTTATATGAAATCCCAAGCAGACTGGAATGGGATTTTGCATGGTCTTTTGTGCTTGAATTGGTCACAACTATATAATAGTGTAGATCCTGTTGTCCCTTTGAATGAGAATCTAGTCAACATAATCGATAGGCGTATCCCTTCTCGTGTGCTAAGGTACCGAGTGAAAGACAAACCGTGGTTCAATGATGATTGTAGACGTGCTTATTTGGAGAAGCAGGAGGCCTATCACCTTTGGAAGGGTAACAGATCAGATTTGACCTGGAACAACTACACTCAGCTTCGAGCTTTTGCTCAGAGAATTTATGCCTCAACTGAAAAGGAGTACAATTTAACCATAAAAGAAACCCTTTCTGGTACAACTCAGGAACATAAATGGTAGTCTACCCTTAAATCTGCACTCTTTGGTGTAGATGCAACAGTTCCTCCTTTACTTAAACCTGATGGCTCAGTCACTCACTGTCCAAAGGAAAGGGCAACCTTTTGGCTGATGTTTTTGACAGTAAACAGAATAATGAAAAACTTGAACTTCCTCATTCCTGTTTTCCTGAGGCTAAACTGACTAGTCTAGCTTTTCGATCTCGTGAGATTAAAGCTCTGTTGATGGACCTTGATGCCTATGGTGGTGTAGACCCAAATGGTATTTTTCCTTTGTTTTTTATAAAGACAGCAGATTTCTTAGCTCCAAAGTTATCTGTTATTTTGCGCAAGTTAGCAAGAAGAGGAGCTTTTAGCACTTGTTGGAGAATTGGTAATGTTACTCCTCTATGTAAATATGTTTGTGGTAGCTCAAGTCCCACTGATTACCGCCCAATTTCCATAACTCCCATATTATCTAAAGTTTTTGAACGTCTTCTGGCAAAACGTCTTAATAGGTTTACTGAAGGTAATTATCTACTCCCTAGTTTGCAATTTGGTTTTCGTAAAGGCCTTGGAGCATGTGATGCCCTTCCTACAATCTCCAATGCTGTACAGAAGACCCTTGATTGTGGTCAGGAAGTGCGCATGATTGGCCTTGATTTTAGTGCTGCCTTTGACCGTGTAAATCATGAGGCCCTTGTTTTCAAACTGAAACAGTTGGGAGTGGGTGGGTCGTTTCTTAGCGTTATTATTGATCTTTAGAGTAATAGATCTCAAAGAGTTGTTGTTGACGGGCACCATAGTGATTATAGGAATGTGATATCCGGTGTTCCACAGGGTAGTGTTCTTGGCCCATTACTTTTCATACTATATACACATGACATGTGGTTTGGCCTAGAAAACAAGCTTGTTGCATATGCAGATGATGCTACTCTCTTTGCATCAATTCCATCCCCTGAATGTAGATCTGGGGTTGGTGAATCCTTTAATAGAGATTTAGCTAAAATTAGTGCATGGTGCAAATTATGGGGTATGAAGTTGAATCCTAACAAAACTCAAAGTATGATTGTAAGTAGGTCAAGGACGGTGGCTCCTCAACATCCGGATCTCAGTATTGATAATGTTTCTTTAAATTTGTATGACTCTTTCAAAATTTTA
>NC_090740.1:13132398-13134898 GCF_036898095.1 Palaemon carinicauda | reverse complement strand
TTATTTTTTTATATTTTATTTTTTTTTTTTTTTGTAAATGGCTGTACCTTCCAAGCAGGTGCAAAGAGAGAGAGAGAGAGAGAGAGAGAGAGAGAGAGAGAGAGAGAGAGAGAGAGAGAGAGATCGCTTGATAGGAATAATAGGGTTTTCATGACTCATTGGTAGCGTCTCTGCCTGTTGATCACCAGCCATGGGTTCGAGTTCCGCTCAAACTGGTTAGTTCCTTTTGCGTCTGCAGCCTCACCATCCTTATGAGCTAAGGATGGGGTGTTTCGGGGAACCTATAGGTCTATCTGCTGAGACATCAGCAGCCATTGCCTGGTTCTCCTTGGCCCTAGCTTGGGTAGGGAAGGGGCATGGTTGCTAACATATGTACAGTATATATGGTCAGTCTCTAGGGCATTATCTTGCTTGCAAAATAAGAGAAGGATATTCTAATCCCGTCGACAAGTTTTAATAATTAAATCTGACACGTCTGAAAATTTTATCTGAAAAATGACAGCTGAAGCAGAAAAGGCAGAAAATACTGCATCCGATGCTTTGGATTATCAAAGATGTCTCGCCTCCATGACTGGGGTTATGTTTTCACAATTAGGATTTGCAGTCTGATAAAAGCAGAATTGTATCAAAATCGAGTGAGAAACCTTAAAATTATTTCATGTTCAGTTATATTATGGAATTAGGTTTTTATTCAAAAGTATAGAAAAAAGTAGTAATATAATTTGTAAGAGAATTACGCATTTCATATTCCAGTGACATACTTTTTTTCAAGCTTCGAAATACCCGATGCTCTAAAAGATATTTTCTCTGCTGTGTTGGGAGTATCAGTGTACCAGAGCAGTCAGAAATTACTTCTAAATATTTTGATGGATATGCACACACACGCACACACACCACATTTAACACATCCCACCCCCTTCCCCTTTTCAAACTGCAACCAGCTGGTTCGGCAATTTGTGGGAGAGTGTGGTTTTCGAGTGTACCCCTCGGGGTACCCAATCTCACCAGGGTATGACTACTACCTCTCCAGCCTAAGCGTGACAATTCATGTATGATATTTAAAGTTCAGATAAGAAAATAGAGCAAGTAATATAAGGACATATAACAATATAGATTAAAACGCGGACAATCATCCACGTAAGAATTGAATATAAGTCAGATAAAAACAGAGACTTTAATAGAAATGATTTTACCAAATGATCAGAGAGATTCTCTGTGTGTAATAACCTAATTGTTTTTTACATTTACTAATGATTAGCGAAAGAGAACTAATGTAAGAATAATATTCAGGAATTGCATAAGCCAAGGATATGTTTTAATCGTATGAATATTTTTCATTCGATGAGCCTTATTTACTATTCTTAATAGTACTACCACTACTACTAATAGCCATTATGATAAGGATCATAAAAATATAAATAAAAAGATGATTCGAAGAAAAAAGTGAAGACGATTAAGGATAAGATGAATAGTATGGAGAGAGAGAGAGAGAGAGAGAGAGAGAGAGAGAGAGAGAGAGAGAGAGAGAGAGAGAGTGGCGAATTTCTACTTTTGCATTGCCTTACAAAATCTGCACATTTACGATATGTCAAATATTTTGATATTCTTCTTCAAGTCATAAGAAATTCAAAATCATGGGCTCTATCTTCTTCGTCCTTTGGCTTTATTCCAAACGAATATAAAACATATTTGACTGTTACAGAAAACTGTACTGGGCGAGTTTATCTATTTTTTATTTTAGATGTTTATATAAAACAAAATATTTGCACAGAGCATAGTTTCTATATTCGTCTTTTGACTTTATGTCCCAAACACATATGAAACATACAGAATTGTTACAAAAAATACGCTGGGCTACTTTTTTTTTTCTTTTTTTTTTTTTTTTTTTTTTTGCACATAAAAGTCAAAATATTTGCAGAGAGCATATGTTCTATATTCGTCATATGGCTTTATGTCCCAAACGAATATGAAACATACAGGAATGAGTCCAAAAAAATCGCTGGGCTAGTTTATCTTTTTTTTATTCTAAATGCTATTGGTATGGAACAGAATTGATTTTTATCGTAGACAATAACCAAAATATTTGCAGAGAATAACAGCTTTTTTTATGCTGTGACTTTTGCCCGAAGAAATTTCTTCTGAATTTTTTTCTCGTGCAATATTGGAAAGCGCAACCAGGCAAAAGAAAGACCAGAAAGGATATGGGAAAAAAATGAATTGAAAAATCAAGATTTTTTTTTTTAGTTCTGTTTGTGGACAGAAACTACCTACGATTTTGTTAATACTTACAAAAGATTGCATTTCCAGGTAACAGTCATTTTCTTTTTAATTTCAACTTAGTAAAAACTTAATTTGATTACTACAGGTCATTAATAAATCAGATTTGGGAAAACAAACATCCATATTGTTCTAAAAAATAAACTCATTTCCAGCTTGTCGAAATAGTGTTGTAGCTCAGCAAGTAATAATAATAATAATGATGATAATGATGATGATGATG
>NC_090740.1:13127398-13129898 GCF_036898095.1 Palaemon carinicauda | reverse complement strand
GTTGAATCTTAGGTACCCAAAAATTAATATTATATTCATCATCAAAGCTTTATTCAAAGAAGATATGGACTTTCAACACATTATCATATAAACCATATTATTCAGTCATTATAGAATTTTAATGAATGATTTACAATACATTTAGTTTCATAGTATGAAATATCTTAATAGCTGTAGGTTGAATCTTAGGTACCCATAAAATTAATATCGCATATATCCTCAAGGCTTTGTTCAAAGAAGAAAATTAAAATGAACTATCAAACCTTTTTCATTTCAACAATATTATTCACTCATTATAATTTTTTGATAAATCATTTCCTAGATATTTAATCTTATATTGTAAAATATTGTAATAAATTTAGGTTGAATCTTAGGTCCCTAAAAATTAATATCACACATATCATCAAAGCTTTGTTCAAAGAAGAAATGAACTCTCGTCGCTTTTTAATTTAAACCATATTGTTCACAATTGTATTTCAAGTTACGGAGTCTATAATGACTGCATCTACCGGATTTGGTTCCCTGTTTTCATAATTCCTATGTAAAACTCAAAGCATCAATTTAGCATCAGTCATCATGCTTGAACATCCGTTTTTAAACTTCTTTTTCATGTTAGGTTATTTTCCATTTTACATCATGAATTAGCATTTGCAGCTATTTCAAAATAAGAAAAAGAAATAATCATGTTTTGGAAACGATAATTAGATGCAGGCAATCAGGTAAAGGCGAAATGAATTTGCATTTTTTTTTTGGGGGGGGGCGGGGGCGTGATCAGGAAAATCGAGTTACAGTTCTCCGAAATCAGCATAAAATAATAGTGAAGTTGAGTTTGCCATGAAATATATAAGCTTAATCCTGCTTGAATAATTTTTTTTTTTTTTTTTTAATGTCTGAAACCTTGAAGCAAATTTATTTTTCATAATATTACTAGAAGATTTTGAAAAAAGAATAGTCAATTGCATTTAATTTTCTGTTTGAATTCTCTAATAGATAACAGAAAAGTTATCAGCTTGTATTATAAAAAGTTCGTATTAAAATTACATCCATGAATCTAAATTTAATATATTGCTTATTCAACCCAACACCTGTTGTGCAAATTATATCGGCATTATTAATTCAACTCGCCAGTAACTCCCGATTGCAAATAATACTTTTTGTAAATAGATTTCAATAATTCGACATCCAAATCTTGCCTTTTTTTTTTTTTTTTTTTTTTTTTTTGGTAGTTGTTCTACTTAGATTTCTTTAGTCATCAACTTTTTTTTTAATCTTGTGCTTTATCAAATGTTTTGAAAATTATTATTATTATTATTATTATTATTATTATTATTATTATTATTATTATTATTATTATTATTATTATTATTATTATTATTATTATTATTATTATTATTATTATTATTGTTGTTGTTGTTGTTTTGCCCGACATTTTAATGTTGAATAGTTTATCAAGTTAGGTTTCTTCACCATGTCTGCACATATACTAAATATTCTGGAAAATGCCACTGATTTCTTTTACATATCTTTTACCACTATACATATAACACTTAAAAATGAAATTTTAGTATGTTATTACTATAACTGTTCTGTGGCTACATTGACCCAAGGTTAGGGGTAAAAGAACCTGGTTATGATATGACAAACTCCTGGAAGAAAATTCTCATAACAAATGATTATAATCTAGTCATTGATAGCCTCTATAGTATGGGCCTCCAACGTATTCAGTTAGAATTCCCATTCTAGAGGGGAAAATCAATCATACATATTTGTCAGTTATCTCTTCCCTTTTTTAATTAAATATGTTGGGCAGACTTAATGAGTAAGGCATGTCTCCCAGGCGTTTCTCGGAGGCTGTCTCATCCTCCATCCTCTTATCCTTATGTTTTTCTTCATTTTCATCTTTTATCTTCATAATTTTCAATATCATCGTTATTGTCCTTCCTGTAATCGAAGTGGTTAGCATGAATGAGTATGGCTTGGGTAGTTGGCCTACACCACCTAGGTGAGTGGTGTGGATCTGAGATTCTTGTTCTTATTCAGAGTATGGAATATCTTTTCCTTTTCGTCGGTATATATTATTATTCGACTGTTATTTGTATCATATTTGTTGATTAGTCTTTTTAGTACAGGATACTGAAAAGAAAAAATATTCCAGATCTGTGTATTAAAGATAATGCTAGTTATATTTAAAGTATTGTAACGTTCGTGGGCTACGTAATAATATTTAGGCCATTTTAGTCTCTACCAAAATTTTTTATTTTCTCCGATGTTGAGAATCTGAGGCCTCTGAAAAGCGTTATTCATTTAAGAAGTTCATTACTCAATTAAAAAAAATCAATATTTTTTCAATGTGACCCCTTACATACGCGTAGTAGGATATATCAAGTTTGAGTACCATTCTTCTCAAAACGTCTGAGATGAATGTGGATGTCTTGAATTTTAAGTCATAAGTTTGTGGCAGGTGTAACATCCATCATAGTCAAGGCAAGAATAATGCTAT
>NC_090740.1:13104898-13122398 GCF_036898095.1 Palaemon carinicauda | reverse complement strand
TTAAATCTATTTACTAATTCATCTAATTATGCAGGACATACTAATGTGTCCTATCATACTACAGGACTCCAATCAAGCACCAGAAAAGGGAAAAGGATTTTATAAAAGCAATCATCTTTGATATGAACTTATATATTCGCGAGGATAAAGATTTTTAGTTGTTTTACCTTTTTTTCAATTCAATCTAAAGTGATTGAACTATCTTTCCAAATAGGTAAACATCAATATCTGTATACCAATTTCAACTTTCTTGGATATCTGAATACCTTCTTCATTTCACTCTCATTCTATTTCATGAAATCTAACTTTCAGAAGATTTTTGCAATATCTTTAGAGTTTTAAGCATGATGAGAGTGTTGGAACTTTATACAACTGCGCTGTTGTTATTTCCAATTATGTAAATATAAATTTATTTAGCAATCCTGACTGCTAATATTGCTTCTCCTATCAGTTTCTTCAAGCTGAATAGGCTAATGTTGCCAGATAATTCACGATATATCCAGTCTAGAATATGATTTTGCTATTAGCTTTCTACTAGGTAATATTTAGCCGCTGATTTTAACTTAACTTTTCTGATAGCAACATAAAACTATTCTTTCGGAAAAGGTTTAAAATTTAAAGGCCATTCATGAATGGCAGAGGCAAGGGACAATGACTTTACCCTAGCAAGCAGGACAATGCCCAAGCTAGGACCAGGGAGGGCCAGGTAATGGCTGCTGATGACTCACCAGGTAGACCTATAGGCTCCCCAAAATCTACCATTCTTAGCTCACAAGGATGGTAAGGTTACAGACATTAAATAAACTAACAAGTTTGTGCGGAACTCGAACCCCTGTCAGGTGATCATCAGGCTGAGACATTACCAATAAAGCAACGGACACTTATGGTTTTCAGATGAATATTTCTTGATACATATGAACCTAATTATATATTCATCTATTATTTTATATATATATATATATATATATATATATATATATATATATATATATATATATATATAGATATATATATATATATATATATATATATATATATATATATATATATATATATATATATATACAAATATATATATATCACAAGCAGGAGAAGTATATGCTATCAGGGGAACATATGTAGTTAACAAGAAAACATTAAGGTTCCAACTAATCTGTGTACACTTAAGCGGCTCTTAAATCATGCAGGGGATTTCTAAAGGTCAGAGGTTTGGTAAGAAAAGTCACTGCAAAAGGATCCATTAATTTTTCAAAGTTGAGCAAAGCTGCTTATCTATATTCTTATATGGGCTGCACAAAGTGTTGACACTCATTAGAATTTTATTTACTACTTTATGTTACTGTTTATAAGAGATTTTAAAAGACTACTGAGCACTTATGAAAAGAGGCAAAGTAGCAGGAGAATATGGCTTAACAATTGATTTAATAATAGATGGAGGAGATTTCATAGCTGAAAAATTCGATGAACTTTATACAAAATGTCTGAAAAAATTCTCTACACCTTCAGCTTGGAAAATTTTTATCATACGAATTCACAAAAAAAAATAGAGAGAGAGAGAGAGAGAGAGAGAGAGAGAGAGAGAGAGAGAGAGAGAGAGACTTCAAAAACCTAAAAAATTACTGCCCAATAAGTTTACTCTTTTATATATAAAATATTACAATTATCCTATTAGGCCTAACAGAAAGACAGCTAGACTTGAATCAACCAAGAGGGCAGGCAGGCTTTAGAAGCTTGAATATAACGACTGACTATATCTATGTAATTAACCAGCTAAGGGAAAAATCAAACCACTATGATAAACAACTATGTATGGTTCTTATAGACTATAGGAAAGCTTTTGATTTTGCTAAAACATCAGCAGTAATGAAAGCTCTTCAAAGACAAGGAATAGATGGATTTTTTATTAGAACATTCCAGGATATCAATAGGGGAAGTTCAGCCATCCTAAAACTACATAATCATCATCATCATCATCTCCTCCTACGCCTTTTGACGCAAAGGGCATCAAAACTACATAAAGATAGGAGAAAATTCCAATTTAGAAAGGAGTTACACAAAATGTTATCGTTTCATTTGCCTTTAGGGGAACAGTTACCTGTCATGGAAAATAAGAAAGTCTTTTGGGAATACATCAATTTCAGAAGATATCATGAAGCTCTTGGTGTTATTAAACAAAGGTAACTAGAGAGAACAAAATGACTTAGACCTACCGTAATAACAGCAATGAATTTTTCCCTTCTGAATACAATAGAAAACATATCCATCGGAGAAAAATTTCCCAGTCATTTTGGTTCCACCTAAAAAGAAAAGGATATTGGTGTACTGAGATACATATTTCCCTGACATTCCAAGCCATTTCCACAAAAGAACAGCAGGATAGCCTGCATTGTCCTTAGATTCATTTTTCTTTTATTTGTAATTGTATAACACTGTGCAAGAACAAATTGAACCCAATACGAATCAATTAAAGTTTTTTCTTCTTGGAGCTATTTCTTCTAGCGAAACTTTTCGCAAGGTTTGAGCGGGAGGAAATCCGAAAAACAATTTCGTTAAATTTTTCCTTCTCACACAATGTTCGCAAATGCTATTTCTTCCCTGCAGGGAAAAAGAAAGTCAATTGGAAATGGAATTTTACTAGGCTTCGAGAAAAATTTATATATGATTATTCACTAATGATATAGGAGAATGAAGTCAGGGAAATTAAAATCAATAGGCTTTCCCTACGTAACATCAGTGTCAATATGAAATAAACCTTTGGTTAATATGGATTCCATGTAGCTAGTCCCTATTAAAATGGATATTTTTCCTTGCTTATCTTCGTTTATTTATATTAATATTTCTACAATAAAATTTTCATTTCTAATATTATGAGAGGAAAAATAAAATGGTAATCATCATCATCATCATCATCATCATCATTATTATTATTATTATTATTATTATTATTATTATTATTATTATTATTATTAGCTAAGCTACTACCCTAATAAGAAAAGCAAGATGCTATAGGCCCAAGACCTCCAACAGGGAAAAATAGGCCAGTTAGGAAAGGAAATAACACTAGTTTCAATATGAAATAAACTTTTTATAAATATGGATTCAATGTAGCTAGTCTTTATTTAAATTAATATTTTTCCTTACTCCTCTTAGTTTATTTATAATACTATTTTTACAGTAAAATTTATCATTCCTAAGAATAGAGATACTCTATGAAATATAATATTTAGTTTACTTTAAGAAAAATAAAAACCCAATAATAACAATATTCTTGGTGGCTATTTCCTCGACATCCTTTCCCTTTACATGTGTACGTGGAATGCGAAGATTGGCTAAATTGCAACACATTCTACTCTAACGTATTCCAAGAATTCTTCTTTATCTGACGTCTCCTACAAAGGGATTCATTCAGGATTCCCTTACAGGAGGGACTGAGGGTTTGTCCCTCCACCAAAAGAAAATTACAATATCAAGATGATAAAGATTTCCAATCATCCGAATAACTCATGGCCATCTGCTGATCCTTCCACCTAAGAATTATTCGTAATAATACAAAAAAGGTTTATGAATATTCTTATTTTGATTTTGTAATGTGCCAGTGGGTTTCCTTATTTATATGTTATTGTATAAAAAAAAACATTATTACATATATCATCATATAGAAATGGATGATATAGAAAAGCATTTTCACCTCTTCTATACCATGGATCTATGGAAAATCGTGGAAGCAATGGAAGACTGTATATATCAACCATTTTACCTTAGTTGTTGTTGTTGTATATATATATATATATATATATATATATATATATATATATATATATATATATATATATATATACATATATATATATGTATATATATATATATATATATATATATATATATATATATATATGTATATATACATATATATATATATATATATATATATATATATATATATATATATATATATATGTATATGTATATATGTATATGTATATATATATATATATATATATATATATATATATATATATATATATATATATATATATGTCTATCTATCTATATACCAAGGCACTTCCTCCAATTTTTGGGGGTAGCCTACATCAAACAAATGAAAAAAAGAAAAGGGCGACCTTTCCTCTCTACGTTCCTCCCAGCCTGACGAGGGACTCAACCGAGTTCGGCTAATACTGCTACTATATATGGATGTATAAATATATATATATATATATATATATATATATATATATATATATATATATGTATATACATGCATGTATATATATATATATATATATATATATATATATACTGTATATATATATATATATATATATATATATATATATATACTGTATATATATATATATATATGTACATATATATATATATATATATATATATATATATATATATATATATATATATATATATATATATATATATATACAGTGAATGTGTTTGCGTGGGTGGGTATATGTATATGGGTGTTTGCGTGTATTTGTGTGTATTTGAATGTGAGTTCACTTATATAATTGTATTTTCTTGAAGCATACGAGAAATTATTATTACCTAAAATTCCAGTTAAATCCAATTCATATCCCATCATCCTTATTTACTTCGAAATGAATTCATATTTACAAAGATATTTATTCCATCTTAGTTGTAAAAGAGAATAACCCGCATAATCTCATACTGAGAGATACATAATTGTCACTGTTATATGTCTGCGAAATTATATGGAAGTCACATCATCTACCAGATCAAGGAATCGTGTAGGCATACTGGATTTATTCACGGGATTGTTGTTGTCCCTGAATGTGTAGGAGAAGACTGACATCCATAATGGAAACGTCAGCCAGACTTGTGTTTTAAAGTTGTAATCCCGAGTCTCCCAAAGGGGACGTGTTAAAGTCAATAAGCGTCAATAACACGCAGAGCCTGGCGTTAAGCCTTGCCAATAGATGTATCCTCCTGCAGATGGCGTTGATATTCGAACTGGTATTTTCTAAGCATCGGTTTATGGCTTATAGTGTGAGTTTGAGTGACATAGCAAAATATAGAATCGTTTTAGTGTGTTTACTGTTGCAATAATAAGAGACTCTTAATTAGAGATCTATTTTATCAATTTGTTAGTTTGGAAATCTCCAGTTGATTACAATTACATAAGACAAATATCTTTTTGAGAAAAGTTTTAATGCTTTTATATAAAAAAAAGAATTCTTTCACATAGAGATGACATTTGTATTTTCTGTGTATCGGCTTGTGGGCTACAATATGAATCTGAATAGTAGACCAATAGCAATATAGGGTTGAGATTTTCAAAAATCAGTTTATTGCACTATATTTTATGTCTCAAATAGTTCTAATGATACAAAAAAGTCTTTAATAGCCTTTTTATATATGTACATAACAGAGCCAGATCCCGTAGACATCCTTTTCCCGACCTGGTTACGTATTTTCTTATTCCTTTTCAAGAATTACAGAGTTTTTTTCTAGAGGAGTCTCCCTTCACATTTATCCATTTTCATTGATAGTATCACCATCTTCGTTTTCTCTATATATTAATAATGAATGGCAGACAAACGAATTTACTTTTCCTTATATCATTGTCTGCTCGTTCATATGTATATTATTTCTTTGTTATGATTATGCTAGGATAATTATAGATTGTCAGAGACGATAACTATATAAAGCAAAAGCGTGAAATGTATCTACAGACGAAACAGACGAATATGTTGTTGTATCTAATGTGGAGTAAACAGGGTCGCTAATCTAGTGTAAACATCGTCGCCCATTACCAGTCGTATATATATTTGTCCTATCCATTTTTGTGTACGTTTATATGTTCATAGTGTATATGTTATGATTATGCTGAAACGATTACTATATAGACCAAAAGCGTAAAATATGTCCAGAAAAAGAAAGACAGGAGTATGTGTTGACGCTAAGTATTGTGTTATGGTTATGCTGAAAGATACATAAAGTGTCAGAAATGATAACTTATTACGCAAAAATCGAAGTTTGCCCAGATGAAGCTGGTGAAAATATATTTTCCTCATTAATATTGCGTAAATAATTAAGAGCATTACGCTATTCTAGTCATATATTGTCAATTACTTTGTCAATTACGCTGTAGACCTTGATCAATATATCATGATTTGGGTTTTTGTTTTATTCATAATTGGGTGTTTTTTATTAATGTTGCAGAATGCCTAGAGTACCAAAGAAGAATACCGTCTCGCAAATAAGACGAAAAAAAAAATGCGTAGAGAAATTGCATTCACAAACGAGACAATTATTTCAGAAAACCTTATTACTATTCTTGTTACCTTTGACAGGCGATATGCAGGTGTCCTAAGCCTATTAAACCATGTAGTTAAAAGGACTTATCTCTTAAGCTACCCTCTCAATAAGCTCCAAAGGGGTAGACCTTTTTTTTTTTTTTTTTTTTTTTTTGGTTACTGACATCAATAGCCAGTTGTGAAATAAAAAGGGACCGAGTTTAAGGATCAGGATTTATAACGGTCAGTTTAATGGAGTGCTGTCCTAAATACTGTATTGCCTCCAGCCAATCTAAATCCATCCATCCTCAATTGCCTCACTGGGAGATGGCTGAAGACATAATGAATAATTATTATTATTATCACTTGCTTAGCTACAGCCCTTGTAGGAAAAGCAGGATGATATAAGCCCAGGGGCCCCAGCAGGGTGAATAGCCCAGTGAGGAAAGGAAACAAGGAAAAGTAAAATATTTTAAGAGCAGTAACAACATAAGAATAAATGTTTCTTTTATATACTATAACACCTTTAAGAAAACAAGACGAAGGGAAATAAGATAAAATCGTGTGCCCGAGAGTACCCTCAAGCAAGAGAACTCTAACCCAACAACTGTAACAAAGCAAGAGGAAGAGAAATAAGATAGACCGAATGTACCCTCAAGCAAGAGAACTCTAACACAAGACAGTGGAAGACCATGGGACGATTTAAAGGTTAAGAGAGAAGTGGCAATGTTTTTTTCAAGGTAAACAATCTGTCAGTTTAGATCTGTCGGACTTATAGTAATTATCTTTCCTGTATTTTGGGACAACAATGACATTCTGTCGTGTACGCCATATGTAGGAAAGGTTTTGAAAGTCAATGCCGCAAATTATTATTATTATTATTATTATTATTATTATTATTATTATTATTATTATTATTATTATTATTATTATTATTATTATTATTATTATTATTATCATTATTATTATAACCTACGCTATAACCCTAGTTTGAAAAGCAAGATGCTATAAGTCCAAAGGCTCCAGCAGGGAAAAATAGCCCAGTGAGGAAAGGAAACAAGTATATAAATCAACTACAAGAGAAGAATAAACAAGGAAATCAAAATATCTCAAGAACAGCAACAACATTAAATTAGATCCTTTGTAAATAAACTATAAAAAACTTTTAAAAACAAGAGGAAGAGAAACAAGACAGAACAGCGTGTCATTTAATCTTTCAGAATGCCAACAAGCTTAGCTCAACTAGACCTGATTATGGTTGTTGCTTTTCTAAAATAAGTTAGACAGGATCGATATATATTGGAATTCTTTTCATCTTGTAACATTTGTATCCACAGCCGCATTGATCATTTTGTTATAAAAGCAGTGACATGGTATAAAGAGTTTGAGTCACAAACAATCTACATAAGTTTTTTTTTTTTTTTATTGTTGATCTTCAAAGAGTTTAGGTCACAAAAAGTCTATGCATTTAGTTGTTGATCTTTAAACAATTAATGGGCCAGGTGTTCAAATTGCCACAGGGGAAAACTCTCCTTACCCACAGATGTTCTGCTTTAAGAGTCGCAGGCCTTCTACGTGTCTATCAGATGCTATCAGGAGATTAATAGGTTCCTGTCGAGGGATAGATTAGCGCTTCAGAGACATAAATTCGGTAAACCACATTTTCCAACTCACTTGTACGTAGACCATTGTGGCTGAAGGGTTGTTTAGCAGACTGGCACAAACGTGATAGTGATTTCTTGATAAAGGCGGTTACTATTTTAAACAGAAAGTCCTGATTAGGTACGATATTCTTAAGCAAAATGTCAAACGTCAACTGGATGAAGGACAAAAGGGTGTATGAAAAGCCTTTAATCAGTGCATTTTCGAAGGAATCAAACGGTTTCTTAGACGATATCTACAAGAAGAAGAAAATGAAGAATGCGAGTAGCAAAATATCCCTTGTGTCAACCCCTGGCGAGTTCAAATACCCAAGGACATCTTCGCCAGTTGGAAACGAAGTTAGAGAACCTCCTGCATTGCCAATAGACTTAGGAAGTGACAGCTGCGAAGTCCGGGAAACTACCGAAATCTTCGTGAAGTCCGATGAATTAGGAGCAATGCCAATACCGGGAAGACACGCTTCGGAGCATGTCGATACCGAGCCCAGGATGAGAAGACGGCAGACTAAAACGTTTCAAAATACGTTAAGAAATCTACAAACGTTTAGCCAAGATGAGACAGAAGACAATGAAAGTTTAGGTTGGCGAAATATTTGTGAATCACTTTGCTTTTGGTTCTGACAATTCCATAAGCTTTTTAAAAGTATTTTTTATACCTTGTTTCTAATATTAACTTTCATATGACGAGCTGTATAACTATAGAGTTATTTGAGCCTTTTAAACCCCTTAAAATATTTACTTGAACTATTTTACGCTCGCTGATGTCAATTTTTCCTTTACAAGGAAGGAATTCTATAATGTTTTATGTAATATGATATTTTTCTGCTAAGTTATTTGTTTTGTTACAGTGTCAGCGATTTGCCGCTAAATACTGTAGTCATATATTTTTTCTTACTTATGAACCTGCATATATGTAGAGAGATTATATTATATTCTTCAGTTTCTATTCAAGCATTTTGATATCCTAAAATTATTCATTTTAAATAAAAGATTTCAGTCATATTGTTGTTTATATTTAGTTATATCGGAATGTATACGCTTAATTTACATGTAGAAAAACAAATATTTTATAATTGAAGCTACCGTATATTATAATTACCTAATTATACTGTTTCAAAGCCATATGCATTTGTAATAAAGCTATTAGTTACAAACGGATGTATATACATATTTTGTCAAATAAGCCATATATTTTAATACATTAAAGTCTGGATTCTCTTACCGACCTCGGGATCAATCGCCCAGGCGAAATCACTCAAAGACTATAGTATCTGACCGGCCGGGTTTCGAACCCTGGGCCAGGATACTTGTATGACAGTGACACTACCACTTAGCCACGAAGACTATAATGCATTGAAATATATGGCTTATTTGAAATATGAAAAACACGTTAAACTTGCAAAATGTATCATTCATATTTTATATGAAAAAATAATAACAAAAAAGATTGTGAAAACATTATTATAAATCACACAGTAACAAAATGGCTCAGCCTAGAAACTAGAAGACCCTAAATCAAAAGGACTTAAGACGCTACTATACCTCACGACATAAAGAGATCAGAGTAGGACATAGCTGTGCAGTAATCAATGTTACTGAACTCTTATATCCAGACAAAAATATGATGTCTTCGCGTGTCATTTGGCCGGATGTAATACGATTTCTTCATGATGTGTTCGGGGGGAATGTAGAGCTTTAGGAGGATCTTATATCTTATGGCTTACGTTAAAGCTTTGATTCTGGAGTTGTTCTATTATTATTATTATTATTATCATTATTATTATTATTACAATCTAGGCTATAACCCTAGGTGGAAAAGTAAGATGTTATAAGTCCAAGGGCGCCAACAGGGAAAAATAGCCTACTGGGGAAAGGAAAACAAGGAAATAAATAACTCTCTCTCTCTCTCTCTCTCTCTCTCTCTCTCTCTCTCTCTCTCTCTCTCTCTCTCTCTCTCTCTCTCTCTCTCTCTCTCTCTCTCCGATAACCTATTCGTGGTTTACTGATCATTTAGAAAATTAAGTTATGATTCATTCATATCAATCTGACAATTTCAGATTAAAGTTTCTTTACACCCAATTGTGTATGTTTGTGTATTTCTAAAAATTTAATTACTCACTATATTTTGGCCAATACACATTAGCCTCTATCCCGTGTAAAGTGAGAGAAGAAATGGATAGATGCAATTTGTATGTGATTGGAAAAGTTTTGTTTTTACGCAGGTCCAGAAAGGACATGGTTCTTTCGGGCAAGGTTATCCAGAGTTAATATCTTCCAGGTGTGTTCTTGGTTTTTTACTTTTTTTTTTTTTTATCTTGACTGTATTAGGTTGACCTCTTGAGCTAGGATTGTTATCTGGTGGTCGGTCTTCAAATTATCTTTTTCATAATCGGATTCAGAAGGGTGTAGTCCAGCTTGTCCACTATGTCGGTTTTCTTGTCCTTCGGATAAATCATATTTTCTTGTTTTATGATGGCCGATTCTTGAATCTTTCTCCGGCACGGACAGGTACTTTTTAGATTAATGCAAAATTTTCCATTCATATATAAACTGCTTCTATCATATTCTCTCACTTTATGCCGAGAAAAGGGCCAATGTCTGTTAGAAAAATTATAATGAATAATTTTGTTTCATTAGTTTCTATGTTGTTGTTGTTGGGGTATTAAAGCCAACACTTGTTGATGGCACGGGCCTTTCCCTTGGTTGGCCCGTAGGTGATCTGTAAAAATTTTAAGGTAGTTGCATTAATGGAAATTTGAAAGGTTTTTAGTAGTAGAAAAAGATGTGGATAGGGTAAGGATGATGGTGGTAGTGGTAGAGGGCCATCATTTCTCGGATAGTGGTAGTTTGAAAAGTGGGGGTGTAAGGCTTTTGAAGATTAGAGAAAAATTGTGCAGGTGGGGTTATCCAACCCTTTACTCCCTAGGGTCCCTGCGGAGAGATTTTTAGTGGTAGGTTAGTTGAGAAGTGAAAGGGGGTGATGTGAATTGAGCCTTACAATGAGGGGATGAGATGGTGCATGGAATGAAGAGGTCTTACCTTGGTGGAGGTAGTGTTGAAAGCAATTGTGCATGTGTGTCTATGCTTTCGACAATTGCTTTTGCCAGTGTGGCTGCCTCTTTCACGGCATGTGGTGTGTTGGTGTCTACAAGTAGATCACCTCGTAGCTGTGCTGTTTCTCTGCATTCTAGTAGATAGTGCAGGAGGGCTTGGTGTGGTATGACATCACAGTGTTCACACCTTCTCTGGATGTCTTCTACGAGTTCCCAGTTTGCTTTGTAACCCAGCCGGAGTCTGTGTATACATACTGCCAGTTTTCTTGGGGTGTATCTGTCTATGGGAGGGGGTTCTAGTTCCGATGCCCATTTGTACCATGTTGCAGAGGGAGAGCCATTCTCTATCCTCATATGTAGTTCCTTGATTAGGTTGTCCTTGAGCTGTGTCTTTATTTTGCTTTTGATTTGTTGCAGTGCAGGCTATATGTGCACCTGTACATTGTGAATGTGTTTGGTGCTTTTGGCTAGCTCATCAGCCTTTTCATTCCCTGGTATCCCGATGTGACTGGGGATCCAGTTTATAGTTACTAGTCTGTTTTTAATGTCCGCTATCAGGGATTTGTTTTCTTTGTTTTTGTCCTGCTGTAGGGCCTGCACTGAGGATCGTGAATCAGTATGGATGACTACTGGTCCTTCCTCATTTTCAATAGAGTATTTTAATGCTTGCTGTATTGCAACAAGCTCTGTCTGCAGGGTGGAGACATTATTGGATGTTCTCCAGCAAGCTGTGAACTTGCAGGAGTGAACTGCCGCTCCTGCTGTTTGGGTTCCAGGATCTACTGTACCATCAGTATAGTAGATCTGTGCCCCTGTTGTCTCTACAGAGGTTATAGCTGCTTCTGCTGCGTTTCTAAGTTCTTCTATTGTGCAGTTTTCTTTTGCCCTTGGGAGTTTGGTGTAGTTGAATTTAGCAACTTGTTTTTTCCATGGTGGAATGTGTATTGTACTTTGTGCTGTGTCAGGTTTTAGTTGTAGGATTGTTTCTGTAAGGCCAAGTCTTTTGATGTTATTGCTATGGTCTTTGCCATAAGAACTTGGGGTTTGCACTTCAGGATGTATGGATAGTTCCTCTCTTACTCTTCTTTTGGTGATTGAGTCTCTGTCTGACAGGAACATCTTTGCAACTATGCTTGCATTTCTTAGTGCAATTCTGTCTTCAAGGGTTGGTAGTCCAGTTTCCAACCTTAGGTTGCACAGTCTTGTCCACATTGGGGCTCCCAACATGAGCCTCATGGCATTGTTTTGAATCACTTCAATTGTGCTTTTTTGTAGATCTGTTAGTCCCAGGAGTGTTGGGGCGGCATAGTCTACTAATGATCTGGAACAGGCTAGATAATATTTCTTTTGGACGTGTTCATTAGCTCCATCATTGAGCCTGCACATATATCTCATAGCTGTATTTTCTGGCATTTGTTCTTTCCTTGAGATATTTTATCTCTTGCTTGAAAGTGAGCTGTTTGTCTATTATTACCCCGAGGTATGTGTATCTGTCCACCCATTCTAGGGGTTCCATTCCTATTGTGAGTGGTTGTACGGGGTTTGGGGCTTTGATTGTCATTGCTTTTGTTTTGGCAATGTTAATTTTTAGTCCAAGCTCATTGGATTTGTGGCTGATGGAATTGAGTGCTCTTTGCATTTTTATTGTCATGACTGGCCCTCGAGCTATTACACATACATCATCTGCATAGATAAATATATTTACTCCTTCTGGTAGCTGAAGTGAGGCTATATTTTCCATGAGGATGTTGAAAAGGAGGGGGCTTAGAATTCCTCCTTGTGGCGTACCATTTTCCAATTCATGATATGTGGATATCACTCCTTGAAATTTGACTCTGGCTTGCCTTCCTAGCATGTAGTTTTTAGTCCATGCTAGTAGGTGTCCTTTGACTCCTTTTTTAGCTACTGATTGCAGCACTGCAACTGGGCTTGCAAGCTCGAAGGCTTTTTCAAAGTCTATGAAGACTATTGTTGCCTTGTTTTGATTTATGCAGCTTAATACATCTGTGATGCATTCAGAGGTACCAATTCCCTCCTGATATGCATATAGCTGCTTGTTTAGGGGGCCAATTTTGTACTTTAACCTGTTTAAGACCATTTTTTCTCCTGTTTTTTCTATACAGGATACCAAGGCTATTGGCCTAGGATTTGTTGGATCCTTTGGCTTGGGGATTGGCTGTGTATCTTGTTGTCTCCAGTTTTGAGGCCTTGTGTGCTCTAGGTGTGTTTTGTTTAGTAATCTTAGGAACGCAGTTTCTCCTGCTGGACCCATGTGTTTGATCATTGTGTAGGTGATTTTGTCAGCTCCTGTTGCAGTGTCTTTCCCTGTCTTTTGTACTGCTCTTAGCTCCTCAACTGTGTATGGGGTGTCTGTGTCATCCTGCTGAAGGCAGGCTGTGTTGATCTCTTCCCATCTGGATGGCGCCAGTTGCTCTTGTTGCATTCTGGTTTCAGGGGAGAGATTGATTGACAGTGTTCTGTTTGCAAAGGATGTTGCAATTCTTTCAGCCTCCTCATGTGGGTGTGGGTGTGTGGCAATTGGTGTCTTTCTCTTTTTTCCGGCTACTCTGCCTAGCCATTTCCAAAGCTGAGTTAGAGTGGTGTATCCTGACAGGCTTGAACACCATTCCATCCATTTTTCAATTCTGATTTCATGGATTCTTTCGTTTGTTTCAGTTCTGACTGTTTGTAGTAGCTCTCTGTTTTCTACTGTGGATCTTCTTCTGTATATTTTTGTGACTCTGTTTAGTCTGGTTTTTAGTCTTCTGACTTCTGGGCAGTAGTACCAGGAGTCTTTGTAAGTGTAGTTACCTTGTGTTGTCTTTAGTGGCATAGCTCTGTTGGCTGCATTGTGAAAGGCCTCAACTAGGTCTTTTTCTAGTTGATCTATGTCCTCTGGAGGAACGTAGCTGATTGCCCATTCCTCTATAGCTAATTGGAAACAGACCCAGTCTGCTAGATCCTGATTCCATCTTGGTGGAGGTGGTGGAATAGGAGGAAGTTGTTGCATCTCCAATTCTGTTACTGTGGCAAAGTGATCACTAATCAGGGTTGAGTGTACTCGCCACTTGGTTAGATGTCTAATTGTTGTTGTGACAAAGGTCAGATCCAGTCTGCCTCCTCTTACATGTGTTGGATGCCCTGTGTTTAGTAGGGTGACGCCTTCAAACTCCTCTAGGGCGAAGGCTATGTGTTCCCCAGAGGGGTTTGTTCTTGATGGGGATGATAAAATGGGGTGATGTGCATTAAAATCCCCACAGATAATTGTTGGTGTTCTTTCTGCGTGAGCAAAGAGTTGTGTCAGCTGCAGCTCTCCAGTGTCATCCCTGTTTATTTTCCTGTATATGTTGTATATGTCAATTTTTTGATTCAGTAGTGTTATTGTTACTGCTATTGTCTCAATGTTGACCCCGCAAGGGATGGGGTTGTGTAATCTTGTTGTTGGTATGCTTGTTTTAACTAGTGTGGCTAGGCCTCTGGCTGTGCCTATCTGTGGTGTTGTGTAGGCATTGTAACCTGGTATTTTGATTTTCCTTTCTGTTGTTAAGTGTGTTTCCTGTAGCAGGATAATGTCTATGTCCTCTGTTTTGCATACTGCAATTAGGGAGGATATTTTAGGTCTTACTCCGGCTGAGTTCCAGTTTAGAATTCTTATACCTGGTTGTATGTTGAAGAGTACTGTCTTGGGTCCCTGGAGGCAAAGGCAATTGCCTTGACCTCAGTGGATGAAGTGGATGAGATGGATGGGGTGAGAGTGGATGAAGGAGTGATGGTTGGAATGAATGGGATGATAGGGGTGGGTTCTGGTGCTGTGGATGTGGAAGGTACAGGTGATTGGGGTGATTGAGTGATAGGTGAGGAGTGAGAGGTGATCTGCTGGATAGCATGAGAGGGGGGTTGGGAGGACTTTATCTTAGAGGCGAAGTCTAGCAAGACTTGTTCAATGCTAGCTGCAATAGCTTCTGCATTTAGTTTTCCAGTCACTGCCTGTGTGACTAGGTTAGTCAAGGTGGTTCTTAAGACCGTGGTCTTAATGAAGATAGTCCTGGGCATTGGTTTTGGCCCTTGGGTTGTAGGTTTGGGAGCTCTTGATGTGGACCTGGCTCTAGAGGTGGACCTAGTTCTTGAGTGCTTCCTCAGCTCCTCCTGTGTGTAAAACCTTTTCCTAGGTAAAGGTTTGGGGGCCGCTCTTCCTCTTGATGGGTCCCTTTTATCCTTGGGGAGGGCAGCAATTACCCTTGCTACTCTTTCAGGGCATCCCCAGGCCATTGCTGTGTGGCCTTTTTTGCAATTGGTGCATTTAGGAACAGTCGGTATTCCTGCAGCCTTCTTGTCGATACACTCCTGGGTGGGGTGTCTTTGGCTGCAGACTGCACAGGTTGGGACCCTGGCTTGGCACTGGTCCTTATGGTGTCCAAATCTTTGGCAGTTGTAGCATCTAAGGGGATCATGGTAGTACTTATTTACCCTGAAATTGACAAAGATGCCTAGGTCCACTCTCTTGGGGTGTGGTCCCTTGAATATTACGAGAATGGCTTTGGTAAGGAAGCCTGCCTTGTTCTTCATTCTTTCTGCCGCTGTGATGTTAGACAGTTTCAACAGGTGGCTCTCCATCATGTCAGTTGGGTAGCCAACCACAACTGCTTTCTTAATTTTTTCTTCTTCTTTGAGCTCTTGCAGCTTGATGTCAGAGGTGCTCCTTAGAGTGATCAGAGCACGTGAGTCCTTGGTGGATATGGTCCACTGGCCTGTCCTGTTAGGTTTAGCAACCATTTGTATGTTCTTGTGTTTTTGCTCGAAGGCTGCAATTGCCTTGAAGGCCTCCGATGAGTTTCCTGCCAGGACTCTGAAGAAATAAGTCTTGTTTTCCCTGGCTGGCTGGTCGTTGATCTGTCCTTTGGGGTTCCTTTGTAGCTGAGTTGGTGTTGTGTCATTGAATCTTGCATGATTCCTTCTTTGCAGCTTCTTCTTCCTGTTTACTTCTGTCCAGGTTTGGTTATCATGTTCATCCGTGTCAATATCCAGGGTCGTTCTTTTCCTGTTCATGGCCTCTGCGATGAGTTCAGGGCATGGCTGTAGGTCAGGGTGCATCTCCACCTCTCCAGAAGCCATGGCTTCTAACTCTATTTCTGTTAGCTCATCAACAGGTCTCCAGGATAAGTCCTTTGTGGGAAGAAAGGTGAGGAGTTGATCAAAGATCGAGTAGACAGACAGTGTGTCTGGTGGGGTTGTCCAACCCTTTAAGCCCTAGGGCCCCAAACAAAGTTATAGTAGGAGTTATAAGAACGAAATACAGAATCTGAAAAATGGAACACAATTTCGTTAGTTATATGGGGGATATGCTAACTATCCTATTGCTAGAGCAGTGCTGAAACTAACTCTTTTTAGCTATGTACTAGCCTGCACAAATAGCTGTTGGGGAGCCTTCTTACTGCGTTCACGCACTAAGACGGCCCAGCAGTCTATTCCTGCAGGTAGGGAGGTTGGGGGTAATAAGCAAACTCAGTGGAATCCTATAAGTTTTTATTTGAGCTGATTCCTAACCCTATTTGAATACTGGCTTATTTCGCCAGTTACCAAGAATAATAACCTATTATTTAGCAAACAACTTGGCTTATAGGCGCCAAGCCTAACAGCCCTATGCCACTTGCCACAGACAGCGAGAGTGGGAAGTTTTGACCCTTTGGCCCTGCTTCTACTGGAGTTTTAAGACCACAACGGCTACCAGATTTTCCACAGGAGGATCTATTAGTAAGTTAAAGTTATGTAGGTAGAGGCAAAGCTTAGCCTATATTGTCAATTTAGTTTCCCTTATATGAGGGGGCTGATTACAGCCAATTCAGGGGCAAGGCCCTTGTCAGAACAGCATAAACTGCAGCAAAATCGTCGAAAAAACGGCGAAAATCGGCGACGAATTCGACGAAAAATCGGCGAAAAACGTCGGCGAAATCGGCGATTTATCGGCGGGAGCGGCGGCGGCGACGGCGGCGGCGATCTCTTCAGGAGGCTGAATATATCAGCAAGGGAATAGGGAGCAGGCAGCAGTCGGCAGCAGCAGAAGAAGTCGGCAGTCAGCAGGCAGGAGGCAGGAGCAGGAGTGTAGGTCCTCTCTCAGTGGGAGCTGAGTGAGAACGTGGCTATTCCAGGCTTTTCAGAATTCATTTTAAACTGTCGGATGAGTGTTAAAAGAAATTCTTACGTATATATATATATATATATACATATCCATATACATATATACATACATATATATATATATATATACATATCCATATACATATATACATATATATATATATATATATATATACATACATATATATATAAATATATATATATATATATATATATGTATGTATGTATATATATATATATATATATGGGGATTGTTTACAAACCCACACTCTCCATTTACTCCTAAATAATGCAATCCTGCCGTTCGCATCTTCTTGCACAGTAATTAGGTGGTTATTTAAATTCTGGGAAAGCAATAATTAGCAAGATATGTTAAAGA
>NC_090740.1:13097398-13099898 GCF_036898095.1 Palaemon carinicauda | reverse complement strand
TAGTTTACTGCTTAATTTCATTTCCTCATTGGGCTATTTTCCCTGTTGGAGCCCTTGGGCTTATAGCATCTTGCTTTTCCAACTAGGGTTGTAGATTAGCAAGTAATGATAATAATAATAATAATAATAATAATAATAATAATAATAACACCAAGGAACAGGGCTACGGAAACAAAATGGCTGGGGGAAACTCCTGAAAGAAATCAGAGAAATACAAATGACAGAACAACAAACATCCAAAAAGCAATATGTGTAACTAGCATCTCTTCCAAGGGCAGGTAATGTAGGATAAAGGAAGAGAGTATAAATCCCGTTACCAGAAAATTTCCGGCCCAAGACCAGTATAAAAAGAGACGGCACAGAGGTTGATGAACTCCGCAGGGTTCTAGGAAAAAAATCTAAAGGAAAAGGCAACAGCAGATGGTAAAAACACCTACTTCAGACTAATTTACTCTGGGACAACATTATTAAGAAGATTGGGGTCATACAAAAAAACGCCGACAATATCTCAGTGACTGGTCGATAAAACCACACATACATACAAACGCACACACAAACACTCAAACACTAAGCATTACCCAAAGATGTCGTAGTAATGTGGGATTCAATAGTGCGCCAGGGAAGAACAAAAAAAAAAGATATATATATATATATATATATATGTATGTGTGTATATATATATATATATATATACATATATATATATATATATATATATATATACAATGGGATACGCAAGTGGCGGGTATTGCCCATAGTTGTCGGAGCTTTACGTATGATGGCGAAATATGTGACAAAAAAAAAAATAGAAAGAGTGGAAGCTGCAGTAGCATTGAGACTTATGCAGAAGATTTTGTTATTAGAAACCGCATACAGTGTATAGAAGTAAGAGTGGTGGACTCCTATAAATGCAGGATGTAACCCAGTCTTCATACACTACTACTACTACTACTACTACTACTACTACTACTACTACTGCTGCTGCTGCTGCTGTTGGTGCTGCTGCTAATAATAATAATAATAATAATAATAATAATAATAATAATAATAATAATAATAGTATGTCTTATATGTGATTTTTGAATTAGTTTTTCTGTGATTGATTATGATGAGGTCATTATCAGACGTCATAATAGCTGTTATTTTGATTGTTTTGTATTTCATACAGTTATTCAATATAAACATTACTGTTTTTTTTATTTACTGACAATTTTAAAAACATAGTCTTTATAAGTAGTATACAAATTTCAGTGAATTACTTTGTTTCTTGTTTGCCACGGAAGAAATGCACCAACCGTAACCTTTAGCCCCAAAATCAGAGAGACTGGCGTTTCCTGGAAGAACCCTGAGTATTTGATGCGTTGCATGAATTGCATGTCCTTCAAGTTTAGAGGACACCAGATGAAGATGCGAAAAGTAAACATACTCACAATGCCGTTCTTATGTTGAATAGGACAAAATCTCAGAACACCTTGATTGGTAGAAGGCATTTATAACTTTCAGGGAACCTCTGATTGGTCTCCGAGACTAGTGTGATGTATGCTTCAATATCTTAAAGGTTAGGTTCTCCAGAAATTACCTTTCCAGAAATAACCTCTCCAGAAATTACCTCCTCAGAAATAAATTCTCCAGAGACTACCTCTCCAGAAATAACCTCTCCAGAAATTACCTCTCCAGAAATTACCTCCGGGGAGAAGCCCTTGCGTGCTTCAGGGAAATTGATTTGCAGGAAAATCAAAGGCCACTTCAAGGTATTGGATACATGGGTAAATTATAAACCTCTGTTTCATGATAACTTTTTAAAGGTTGAACATTGATTGCGTTATAATACTAAAAAGGAATTCTTCATTAATTGGAGTGACGTCTTGAAAATGTTTAGTCACGAAAGTGGTTTGACCATAAACTCTATTTTGGTATATGGTTTTATTCATTTGCCATATTTTGAAAATACCAAATATATACATATACATATATATATAGATATATATATATATATATATATATATGTATATATATATATATATATATATATTTATTTATATTTATATATACATATATATAAATATATATATATATAATATATATATATATATATATATCTATATATATATATATATATATATAGCCTATCCTAAAATTATAAATGAGATATTACTTTATTACCGTAGGAAGATTCTGTCCCTTACAGTAACTTAACATAATGCACATGAATAGATGATTTAAATTAATGTCCGAAAATATTCAGAAGCAATAGAATTCCATATTTTTTCTTTTTTAATAGGGAAAATTAATGTCACCAATATTTTACAAAATTCAATAAAAGATTAGATTTATTTTTCACTCTTAGGTAATACCTAGAATTGTTTTATCTGAACTTAAATTGTAATTCCCTTGCCTAATCTAGTTGAGTTATCCAGGTTTTTAAAAGTAAATTTGGCTTATTTATCGCTAACATTCTTATTTGATTATCTTACATTATTATGAGCTATCCTATATTAAT
>NC_090740.1:13069898-13087398 GCF_036898095.1 Palaemon carinicauda | reverse complement strand
TTCCTACATGGTTGACACCAGCTTTTATTTTTCATACATGGTTGACACCAGCTTTTATTTTAACTACATGGTGACACCAGCTTTTATTTTACATACATGGTTGACACCAGCTTTCATTTTACCTACATGGTTGACACCTGCTTTATTTTACTTACATAATCGACACTAGCTTTTACTTTACCTGTATGGTTGACACCAGCTTTTATTTTACCTACATGGTTGACACCCAGCTTTTATTTTTCCTACATGGTTGGTACCAGCTTTCATTTTTCATACATGGTTGACACCAGCTTTTATTTTTCCTACATGGTTGGCACCAGCTTTTATTTTTCGTACATGGTTGACACCAGCTTTTATTTTTCCTACATGCTTGGCACCAGCTTTTATTTTTCATACATGGTTGACACCAGCTTTTATTTTAACTACATGGTTGAAACCAGCTTTTATTTTACATACATGGTTGACACCAGCTTTCATTTTACCTACATGGTTGACACCAGCTTTTATTTTAACTACATGGTTGAAACCAGCTTTTATTTTACATACATGGTTGACACCAGCTTTCATTTTACCTACATGGTTGACATCAGTGCGAAAATAAATTTGAAAAAATTAGGAATTAATCTTGTTTTTAGGAACGTTAAACTATTTAGAAGAAAGTTGCAAAACAAATAATAAAAATTGCAACCAAAAGTAAAGTGGAAAATTTCATTTTAAAAACTGAAAAGGAATCTTACTTTTAGGAATATTAAACTAATCAGAATAAAGTTGCATAATTACTCATTGTGTACGAAGGCTTTCCATGGAGGAAAACGGATCGTCTCCAACTTACAATATTTCCCTTTTAACGACTTTTGCCTCAGATCGGTTTCCAATAGAGATTTACAAACGTCATCTGACGCTTTCTTTCGATAACTGATGAAGTCGAGAATTGCACAATTCATCTCTGTCGTAGTGATGAATTACCATAAAAAACATCCAAGTATTACAACCTCACCAACAGGCTGCAATGATGGAGATAGGTTGATTTCGATTCTTAGTACAAAACCTGAATTTGACATAATTATGCATCATAAAGGTCTTAAAGGCCGCTCATGAAGGGCAGAGGCAAGGGATAGTGACATTGTCCTAGCAAGCAGGACAATGGCCTAAAGACTGACCATATATTACATGATCAGCACCAAAGCCCACTCTCCACCCAAGCTAGGACCAGGGAGGGCCAGGCAATGGCTGCTGAAATAACTTAGTATTTAGTATATACTGCTAGTAAATACTGAAGAAATGTGGTATTCATTCCTGGATCAAAGAGATTGCCTCTAGCAAATTTTTACACAAACTGAACCTTCTTCCACTCGAGTAACACAGTATTAATTCTGCATAATGTATGGAACTCGTTAAACTTGCATTTACATAATTACAATACATTCCCCTCATATTATAGACTTGAAAGCTTTCATGATCTATTCAGGTCGTTCTGTAATATCTTAAAACCTCAGTTAAAGATAAATGGGTAGATCTTGAATAAATGATGGTACTAATGAATATTGAAACGTTGTATATCCTTCTTCACAGAAGAGCTTCCAGGAGAGACCAAAAAACGCTGAATAAGCAGAAATCTAGTATCATATGAAGTTAATTCACTCTAAGGTAAGAGAATGTGTTACTGTGTGTTTTAAGCATTTGTTTTCCTATATTGTATATAAAGTGGTCTTTTGTTTTTATTCACTTGACCTAAGATATTTTTCAAACTAAAAGGGATGATCATTAAATTTCTAATTAGATGCTGAGAATATATGCTTAAAATTTTAAGGAGATAGAGAGAGAGAGAGAGAGAGAGAGAGAGAGAGAGAGAGAGAGGTAATATAATATTCTAGGAATAGGAAACTGAAAATGCACCCCATTAGGAGGATAAGATTTAGCAAGGGCCACAGGAAAATATATATAAAGGCTGGTCTGCAATGCTTTCTAAGACATTATTATTATTATTATTATTATTATTATTATTATTGTTGTTATTTTTTGTTATTATTATTATTATTATTATTATTATTATTATTATTATTATTGTTGTTCTTGTTGTTGTTGTAACTATTATTATTATTATTATTATTATTATTATTATTGTTGTTGTTGTTGTTGTTGTAACTATCATTATTATTATTATTATTATTATTATTATTATTATTATTAATTATTATTATTATTATTATTATTATTATTTATCGTTCTTCATTATCAAAACAACGTAATGTAGCTGGAAATCTTGAAATGACGAATAATTCTAATAAGGGAAAACAGTTCACATCTCTCTCAACTTCGTATATTTGTTTTTATCCTAAACTTGTTCGTCAACTCTAATAGAAATTGCACGGTTTTGTTTGTTTAAAACTAATGACCATAAACATAAATACAAATATTGAATGCACATGGAGTGTTAAATTCATTTTATTTCTTAGAAAACCCATTTTGATTTAATTATTGTTTTTTTTCGACAATCATATCAGGACTTGGAAATTATTGTTTATTCTTTGCTTAGAAAGAATATCTTTCAATGTCTGTTTTATAGACATGTGATTTTCTCTCTCTCTCTCTCTCTCTCTCTCTCTCTCTCTCTCTCTCCTTTGCTCAGAAAGAATATATATCCATATCTGTTTTATAGTTAGGTGATCTCTCTCTCTCTCTCTCTCTCTCTCTCTCTCTCATTCTTCTTCTTCTTCTTCTTCTTTATAGTTTTCAATTTCCGTTTTACAGTTATGTGATTCTCTCTCTCTCTCTCTCCTCTCTCTCTCTCTCTCTCTCTCTCTCTCTCTTTTCTTCTTTCCTGTTTTATCCCATTACTCCCTAAAATTCCTAAGCCACGTAGTGAACAGCTGTTGCTATTTCAAGCTTAAATATCATAAATTCAACCTCGGCCGCCATGTTGCCTCGTTTAATGAAATGCAAATTATTTTCTGGCTGCAATAAACCATTTGTTTGTTTGTTTGACTGATATTTAGCGATGCGGAAAAAAAAAAATATGTTGGTAACAGTTGAATAAATCTGCTTTACGGACGTGTTTACCAATACCAAGGAGTGTTTTGCTATCCAACATTTCAGTTTTCAGTCTTATACTGAGTTGCCTTTATTTCTTGTATATATTTTCCTGCTGAAATTCATAAATTCAAATTCCGTGTTGTGGCATTTTCATATTGTGAACTGTTTAAAATTTCTATATTTAAATTCTGTGTTTTAGCATTTTCATATTGCAAACTGTTCAAATTCCTTTATTTAAATTCTGTGTTGTGGCATTTCCATATTGCGAGCTGTTCAAATTCCTTTATTTAAATTTTGTGTTGTGGCATTCTATTTTTATAAGCAAATCTAGCAGCAGAGCCATAAAGAATATGAAAGAATTACTTAAGTATTGTTGCCCGCAATTAATTTTCGTGGTATGTGACTAATTACCTGGTTTCAGAAAATTTAATGAAAAGGCTGTGCAATGAGTGTAAGTGGCCGAGTATCCAGTAATTTCATACTTCTGGAAACGTTGTAAAAGTTTTTTAAGATGCATGAAGAAATGGCTGCCACTGATATTTGCCTTTTGCAAGCATTGTAAACGTTTTAAGGATTTTATGCCTATACATAAACTGATGGAATCTTTTCCGGTCTTTGTGAAGAATATATACACTAAATAATAAGAAGCAACAATGACTAGTATGAATTATTCTTTAATAAGACTTCTGTTTATACATTGTGCTTCCTATAAATGACCTTTTTAGTATTACAATGTAAGATACAAGCTCGTGCATAACATCATTTTTTATCCCATTAAGGGTTTTGAATATGAATATTATTTTAATGTTTTACAGATAGGAAAATTTATAATAAATATCCTAATGTATTTACACTTCAAAGAACAGCATATATATATATATATATATATGTATATATATATATATATATATATTTATATATATATACAATATATATATATATACATATAGATAGATAGATAGATAGATAGATAGATAGATAGATAAATAAGCACAAACACACACACATATGTATATATATATATATATATATAATATATATATATATATATATACATACATATATATATATATATATATATCATAGGCATAATCTATCTCTCTCTCTCTCTCTCTCTCTCTCTCTCTCTCTCTCAAGGTACACATACTTATGAACTGATGTGAGAAGTATGTAGAAACATAATTGAATAACTGGATTGAACAAGAAACCCAGCAACGTCAAAAAAAAAAAAAAAAAAAAAATGTTTGATGACTGAAACTTTACTAATATGAATTTCAACTGCGAAGTTATTACAAAAGAGATAAATTCCTGCCATGCGTTTGCAGAAAGGATAACTATGAAGAACTATGTAGAATTAATATTCATTTCATATGTAGTACGATATTAACATAAATTTTGTATGATGAAAGATTTCTAGAATTCATCTTAGCAGAAAATAATGAGAATGGTAAAAGGCAAACAAAAAGGAAATGCTGCATTTTATATTATCTAGAAAAACTTTAACACGAAAATTATAACTTGTAAAGTATAACTAATAACTTAGAGAAGTAGATGAACTTCAGTCTCTATTTTACTGCTTAAAATATTTTTAGGGATCAGGAGATGGTTTTTTTTTTTTTTCACTATATATTTCTTGCATCACACATTTTAGTTCAAGGAAAAAGAATGAAAAATTACCTCCAGAATTACAGTATATAAATTTCGTAATATAAAAGCAGCTCTGTTTAATTATGGCTTTGATATCTGAAATGAATAATCAGCAATTTTAATTAGTATTCGGAATAATTTCAAAAAAACAAAATTTATTTTACACGAGAGTTTTTTAAAGATTTTATGAAATTTTATATTTTAAAAAGCGACCACTAAGTTTAAACAGACAGACGTAAATGCTCAACATAGGGTCTTGGAAAGGTTGTTAATTTCATGTTGTGGCCTGATTGGTAACGTATCTGCCTAGTGTTTGCCAGACGGGGGTTCGAGTCCCGCTCAGACATGTTGGTGCCTTTAGCGTCTGCATCCCTACCATCCTTGTGAGGTAAAGTTGGGGGGTTTGGGGTGACCCTAAAGGTCTAACTGCTGAGTCATCAGCAGCCACTGTCTGGCCTTCCCTGGTCCTAGCTTGGATGGAGAGGGGGCTTAGGTGCTGATCATATAATATATATGGTCAGTCTCTAGACTCCCTAGAGCATTGTCCTGCTTGCTAGGCAGTGTCACTGTCACTTGCCTCGGCCATTCATGAGCGACCTTTAAACCTTTAAACCTTTAAAACAATCTCGCTTTGATATGCATGCTTTATTCTTTTTCCCAGTGGATCCACTGTAATCATAAAAAAATCTTAAACTACCAATCAAAGATGTCATGATCGCAGTAACATCGAAGTCTTTAATCCGAAAAATCCCTTCTTTTAACAACCTCTATTTTCCCAAGTCAAAAACTCTGGAGAAATTAGCTTCTCTGAATTTGGAAACTCTTACTTAACTCTCAATTCATTCTTCTTTTTAAAACCCGGACGAGCTGTGCAGACATAATGCCGACAGGCAAGCAGGAATATATCAGATCATTCAGAACACGTCCCTCTCTAGCCCCTGAAAAAAAAAAAAAAAAACGAAACTGCAAAAGCTTTTTTTTTTTTTTTTTTTTTTTGGCGATTCTTCGAATTTTTATGAAAGAAACCATTCATTACGGTAATGGAGACGAAGCGTAACTGCTACTGACGATAGAACGCTTTAGGGACTCGTGATATTGACAATGTTTGCTTCTGTGCCTGCAGGAGTATTTGCGCCATGCAGGCAGAAGTTGAGGTGGAGCGAAAAAAATTGCCTGTTCGATATTGAGAGGCTGAGATATTCAGTGTGTGTATTCCTTTAATACTTATCGATGTATATTACTTGCTCGTACATTAAGATATGACTTTATATTCAAATATAAGTTTTAGATGATTAAATTTTATCACTGACGAGTATTGTTAATGCCTTTAGCCATTGAAGTCTGGTTGAGCCCATTATTATTATTATTATTATTATTATTATTATTATTATTATTATTATTATTATTATTATTATTATTATTATTGTTTGCTAAGCTACAACCCTAGTTGGAAAAGCAGAATGTTGTAAGCCCAGGGGATCCAACAGGAAAATTACCCCAGCGAGAAAAGGAAAGAAGGAAAAGTAATGCTAATTAAAGAAAAATAAAAAATCTGGTGTCTTTAAGTTATAAGATCATTAAGTAATCAATAAGTCTTAATTTGCCGTTTTGTTATTAATTTTCCGGTAATGACGTTTTCTTAATATTATTATCTAGTTGCAAATTAACACAACTTCATTTGTTCTTTTTTTTATTTCTTTGGGTCTACTGATGTGTTAAACATTTGGATCTTATTTTACAGACCCTGTGTAGTCTTCCGCAGGAACATGTATTCACAATAAAGGTGTTAGTGATTTAAGCATTATAAAAATGATTCAGAACCTGAAAAACATCAAGATTAGACATATATTATATCCAATACTCATTGGGATAAAATGGTAGAAAACGTTTTGAGCAAGATTTGAAGGAAAATCTAATTTCTTTCTTTCTTTGTATCTATTTGGACTAGAATTTGACTTGAAAGAAAAGAAAAACAAGAATAAACAATGCGAAGGTTTTTGTTAAAAGAAACTTTTGTTCGGAGTAAAAGAAAAGTACTAGATTTTTTCTTCCAAAATTCTTTTTCCTTTTATATATACTGAGGCTGGAGAAGTTATCTAGAATACAGATAAGGTTCAGCTAGAATTGGATTTTACAGAATAATCCTGATGTGCATGTTCATTAAAATATGCAACAAAAACAATATATATTGAAATTTTGTATGACAAATTACGATTCTAAAACAAATATTTACAGTTACCCAATTTATCCTTTGAAGTTAAAAGGTTCAACCAGAAATGGATTTTACAGAATAATCCAGATGTGCCTACTAATTAGTATTTACAACAGAAACCACAAATATTGAACTTTTGTATAACTAAGTTAGGATTTTAAATCAAATATTAACAGTTGCCAAATTAATCCTTTGAAGTAATCAATTATAGAGATACAAGTTACGATTTTAAATCAAGTATTCATGGTTGCACAATTTATCCTTTGAAGTAATCAATTATAGAGAGTGAAAAAATCCACTGAATGCAAGAGCTTTTCTTAACCCCAAGGAATGATGAATATCTGTGAGTCTTTTTTTTCCTGGAAACGATCCAATGTCATTTCTTGGGAAATGCATCTCCCTCACGCAACTCAAGTGTAGCCTTCTCTTGTATATTCCTCTGTGGTAGTTTTCTATCGTTGCAGTAACTGCAAACGATTTATATTGCAAATATAAGGCAGATTTATTAAATGAATAAGTAAGGTAAATATCCTATATCTGAATTACATCATGAGGATTACTAACATTTTGTATAGTTTATTTAGGGAATATCTATTTTAATGTTACTGTTCTTAGAATATTTTATTTTTCCTTGTTTCCTTTCCTCACTGGCCTATTTTACCTGTTGAAGCCCCTGGGCTTATAGCATTCTGCTTTTATAACTAGGGCTGTAGCTTAGCAAGTAATAATAATAATAATGATAAAAATAATAATAATAATAATAATAATAATAATAATTAATAATAATAATAATAATAATAGGTGGAGTTAAATACTATGGCTGCATCGGCAGAATTCAATTTCTTGTCCAATTTCTCGATTCTTCGGACAATTCTTTTTTCAGGATTGCTACATTCAGCTAGAAAGTTGGCGAAACTCATCAGGGTGAAGGATACAAATCAGGTTAAGGCTGAATGTAATTAATACAAGTACAAGTAATGCTCGAAAATTACAACAGGTAAAGTCAGGAGTGGGTTGCGACGCGTTTCGGAACAGCTTGCTCCGTCTTCAGGCGAGAAGTGAGGTTCTGGCTAGATCTGGGTCCTTATATATCCCGGCTCTGGTTCGTAGAGAGGGGCCCTCGAATTTTGATTGGTCGAGCAGAGGTTGTAAGTTCGGGTGGCAGATGTACGACGAGCTCGGCTCAGCCTCCCAGGCTGAGAGGTAGGAAGGAATCCTGGATTCTGATTGGTCAGGACGCGCGCCCGAGCCAGCCAAAAAGTCAGGCAGGCTCCTCTCTCGCTCAGTGGACTGGGCTGAGAGAGGTATCCGAGCTCCCTGATTGGCTGAGGCACGCGCCGAGACGGGCTCAAAGTCAGTCAGCGTAGGAATGGGCTGACTGACTTTGAGTCCGTCTCGGTGCGCGCCTCAGCCAATCAGGGAGGTATCACTGAGCGAGAGAGGAGCCTGCCTGACTTTTTGGCTGGCTCGGTGCGCGTCCTGACCAATCAGGATCCAGGATTCCTTCCTACCTCTCAGCCTGGGAGGCCGAGCCGAGCTCGTCGTACATCTGCCACCCGAACTTACAACTTCCGCTCGACCAATCAAAATTCGAGGCCCCTGTCTACGAACCAGAGCCGGGATATATAAGGACCCAGATCTACGGGCCAACCAAGGGAAAGGCCCGTGCCAACAACAAGTGTTGGCTTTAATACCCCAACAACAACAGCCAGAGCCTCACTTCTCGCCTAAAGACAGAGCAAGCTGTTCCGAAACGCGTCGCAACCCACTCCTGACTTTACCTGTTGTAATTTTCGAGTATTACTTTTTACTTGTATTAATTACATCCAGCCTTAACCTGATTTGTATCCTTCACCCTGATGAGCTTCGCCAACTTGCTAGCTGAATGTAGCAATCCTGAAAAAAAAATTGTCCGAAGAATCGAGAAATTGGACAAGAAATTGAATTCTGCCGATGCAGCCATAGTATTTAACTCCACCTGTTTGAAGGAGGGTTTCCTACCAAGAAATAATAATAATAATAATAATAATAATAATAATAATAATAATAATAATAATAATGGCCATACATTTGCTTTCAGCTGATATAATACAAACGGTTCTACAGTATAATCACGAAAATTTTACCGTTGTGCGGATGCACCAGTTATAGTTAGATGGTAACTGAGAAACGGCGTAATTGCTACTAACTTCATTTCAAACAAACAACGAGCATTTATAACAACAGTTTCAGTGAAGGAAGGTCACAAAAACTCAAACGGATCAATACAAGCACATAAGGCAGAAACAAGTTATCAGTGCGAGGGGAAAGCTATATCGACAATTTACAAAATACAGAAATGTCGTTACAGTATAAGAGCGAATGATACGCTTGCTGTGCAACCAGAATAAAGGAAACACCCAACATATTGACAAAAGATAATCTCATGTAAGAAACGTAATACTTTTTCTATGGTGTTGAAATGGAAAGCGGTTGGCACGGCCAAAGGACGAATAACATCCGGGAAACATAAATTTCAGAATCAGGAAGATTTCTACTATAAGCTGCAACAACAATATTATAAACATGGATGCATTGTATGTTACTTGTGGAACTAACAGTCTTTCCAAAGGAAACATGATTAAAAGATACTCTATATAAATATATATATATATATATATATGTATGTATTTATATATATATATATATATATGTGTGTGTGTGTGTGTGTGTGTGTTTGTGTGTGTATGCGTGTGCGGGTGTTTGTATGCGTCTTATGACGAGCAAAGTGCGAAGTTAATTGTTGCAATAAAGGATTTAGGAGAGAATATGCATTGGTGCTCCCAAACCTCCCAAACTCCCCTTTTGTGAAGATCTATTTTAACATCATAAAATCTATTGTATTAGCGTTGCTCAGTCCGAACAGTGTCCAAATTCTCCACAAAGGATTTCATATCGAATATCTGTTTTTATGACCTCGAATCCAAGACTAAAGTTCTTGCATAGGAAAATGAAATGTTACATCCACTAAATCTTCTGTGGATGCTTTTATGGTCCTATTTGGTCACAACCTAAATAAAAGAAATAATACAATATTGCAAAGGAAAAATTAAATAAACAAACACTCCGAGTGATTTTCATCTTTATTATTATAAGTATAGATTCATCGAGTTGGAAACAAAGGAAAAGTTGGATATACATAGATATATAAGTTGGATGATTATCAGAATATTCTTTGAAGTTAGACAGAACTTTCCTGTTGAAAAACTGAATAATCATAGAAGCCGAGGGAGGAAGGTTGAAAGATAAATATAAGTTTAGCTCATGACTACAATAAGAGTGAGTAAACAGAGAAGGGTAAAGCGACTTCAGAGCGTAGAAGAACAGTTCCTATCACTTGAAAATCGAAAAATACTTTTGTTTCTGGACTTGGGGGAAGTCTCAAAGGACAATAGTTAAGAGTCATGAGGATAAGATTTCCTCGAATATGATATTTATGAAATAATCAACAATAAAAATACACTATCAAAATCAATTTCTTTATTTTCATCTTACAATAATGATGTATTATCTCTCCACTTACAACAAATATCTTCAAGTCCAAAATTTGTAAGTTCCTCAAATATATAATCATGAGGAGAAAATTACATTGACCTTATACTTTATATACACATTTGACAGATATAAGTATACTAATTTCCATACATTTCTTATTTATTTCAGCTTTAAATACTTCTTCAATGGTCAATGTCTCATCTCAATCTTTTTTTTTTTTTTTTTTTTTTTTGCATTATGCATATGGTTTTATCTATTTTTGTATCGTAATTGTTTAACTTATCATTTACATGTATGTATCTCATCATCATTATCATCATCATCACTAACAACGGATATAATCATAGAAAAAATAAAAGATATATGATCAAGATGATAAAAAAAAATTTCTTGAATGTTGAAAAGTTACTTTTTGATTTATTGGTATTTGTTAATACATCTCCTTCATACAGCTGATATAAAATTTCTTTAGAGTCTTATTAGGTTAGAAATGTGGGAAGAAATAATATCCTTTATTTCTGATGCAGTCTGGAATGTAAGTCTTATTTTCACAGAGGTGTTATTATGATATCAAGATCTTAAATTTTATTGAGGTATCCCCTAAATACATTGTCAAAGAAATGTCATCATCTTCATCATAATCATCATCACCATCATCATCATCATGAGCCGTTACTAGTCCACTGTAAAACAAAGGCCTCAGATATGGCCTTCCACTGGCGTCTGTTTGTAGTCTTTCTATGTCTGTTCCCACCTTCAAACTTTTTCAGTTCGTCAATTCATCGTCTTCCCTTACTTCCCCGTGCTGCTTTTGTAATCAATAAAGACAAATGTGTATATATATATATATATATATACATATATATATATATATGTATATATATATATATATATATTCATATGTATATTTATATATATATATATATACATATATATATATATATGTATATATATATATATATATATATATTCATATGTATATTTATATATATATATATATATATAAATATATTCATATGTATATTTATAAATATATATATATATATATATATATTCATATGTATATTTATAAATATATATATATATACATATGTATATATATATACACATATATATATATATATATATACAGTATACATATATATATATATATACATATATATGGATATATATATATATATACATATATATATGTGTGTGTACAGTATATATATGTATATACTATATATATATATATATATGTACAGTATATATATATATATATATGTATATACTGTATATATATACATATATATTTGTATATAAATATATATACATATATGTATATATATATATACTATATAAATATATGTACATATATATATGTATATATATATATATATATATGTATACATATATATATATATATATACGCATATATGATATATATATATATATATATATACATATATATATATGTATATATATATATATATATATATCGATCTCCAACGCAAAACTATTGATTAACTTCGATATATCAGATACCTTCATAACTGATTGCATTAACATTGAATCTATCAGACCCTTGCTTTACCACTATCGGCCTAAGAGCCGAAAAATAATGGCTGCAAAGTAAGTTTGAAGATGGTGTCTTCTTCCACTGCCTGCTCCGGATGCTTTCGGGAACTAGTGGGCCCAAGTGCAATATTTTTTTGTCGTTTTGTGAATGAGAAACCTTAATAGAAATGTCAGTTGCAGATGTGCAGAGCTGTGCTGGTGGAGACACGAAAATGCTGTTTTCACGTCGACGTGTTCTCGGTAATTGTTGTCGCGTTTTCGCTTGAAAAGGGGTTAGAGTTCTCTTAACTATGCCTGAGCAAGTGTGGAACTGGAATTTACTAGGCATTCAGTTTATTTTTTCTTTTTTTTACTTAAGAAAAATACTATGGGAGATAAGAGAGAAAGAAAATTCTTATTACTTGGCTTTATAAAATTTTTTATTTATGTATACGAATATATATATATATATATATATATACATATATATATACCATATATATGTATATATATTATATATATATACTATATACATATATATGTATATACTTGTGTGTGTATATATATATATATATATATATATGTATGTATATATATATATATATATATATTTGTGCTTATGTGTGTATAGGCAATTTCCTCACTATGGATATAAAAGGAAATTATAGAATTATAGGACTGAGTATTGGTGGAGTAAAGTAGCTCAAATGCAGTGTTTGAGATATCCTGTCCACAAGAGAGTGTACAGGCAAAACAACTGAGAACGAAGGGTGCAACTGATCCATATTTGGTACTAGAAATGAAAGTACATCTCATACAGCAAAACAGATTACAAAACTGTCAGAACTTGATAGACCCAAAGACAGAGGGAACCCGCTGTGGCAAACAGGTAGGCGGACTGTATATATATATATATATATATGTATATATATATATATATATATACATATATATATATATATATATATATGTATATATATATATATATACACATATATATATATATATATATACGAAATTAGAATTGTGGCTACTATTACTAGACGTACGCACCTACTCGAATTCCCTTATAATTAAGAGCGATGTCTAATGAAATTAATTTCGCAATAACATTTGAGATTTTGTTCATAAGATTCAAGAATTAATTTTAAAGTGTCAGAAAACAGAAAGTTAAAAAAAAAGAAGAAAAGTAATCTACAATATGACAAAAAAAAAGAAAAAAAAAGTTATATTTCATCTCACTTTATGGTTCCTCGTTCATCACCCTTATAAGAATATACTATCTAAGCCTGAATCGTTACGAATGTGAATTCCTGTCTCAGAAACATAATATGCAATGCCAAGTTATAACCCTTATTTCATTTAATATCTAACTGTTAGCTAATTATGTAAAAAACGTAACTGGCACCCTTGTTGTTTCCCAAAGCTATTCCAATAAAAGAAAAAAGGAAGAGTGAATATTATGAGGTAAAGTTAACACAGAAATTAATCACATACATATTAGTTTAGTAAACACTCCAATACCACAAGCAATAGGGATGTCAAACCTCTATCCCTAAGAAAGTAAACATATGCAGTAGAGATGTGGATAAGTGAATGGAATAAAACTGTATATTGCTGTATACCTCAAGTACAAATAAAGAATATCATCAGCATCTCCTCCTACGTTTTTTGACGCAAAGGGGCTCCATTAGATTTCGCCAGTCGTCTCTATCTTGAGCTTTTAAATCAATACTTATCCAAGCTTTTAAATCAATACTTCACTAATCTTTAAAATCAATACTTTTCGAAGCTTTTACATCAATACTCCCCCAGCCTTTTAAATCAATACTTATTCAAGCTTTTAAATCAATACTTCTCTAATATTTTAAATCAATAGTATTCAAAGCTTTCAAATCAATATTTCTCCAATCTATTAAACCGAAACTTTTCCAAGATTTTACATCAATATTTCTCCAAGCTTTTAAATCAATACTCCTCCAAGCTTTCAAACCAATACATCTCTGAGCTTTTAAATCAATACATCTCCAAGCTTTTAAATCAACACTGGATAAAGTAATATAATTTACGTGCTCGTTACGTCTCATAAGCTGGTTGATGAATTGAGGACATAAGATTGGGCGAGTGCCAGATATCAAGTGACCTGTTTTCTGTATCTCCTTTATCTCTTTATGAGAAGGAGCATGTTACATGCTCTTAAATTGGCTCAGTTGGAGCCAAAATAGTGCCTCTGAGACCATTTCACCGAGAAGTCAGGAATAATGACAGACCAGAGGGATCAAAGGGATTGAAGATCAGCGAAGCTTGATTTCAGAATATTTTTTTTATTGACCGTCAGAGGAGACATGTTTTGAGTTGATGAAACTAGGACTGGAGATTCTTATCTTGGAGAAGATTGAAATGTTTTTTAGATACTGGTATTTCAGAACTTATTTAAAAAGAAAAAAAAATATCTAGTTAACATTTTGAAATTCACGATGTTTTGTCCATCATGCTGTGCCCAGGACTGTCTCAGCCCCTAGCAAAATAAGACGAGGATATATGAAATATTCAAATAGCTGCATCGACCATAATACTATATTCAAGTAATAATTTTGATTTCAGTTTTTTGTCAAAAAATTTTTATTTTTTGCAATATAGTGAGAATAAGACCGAGGCTTTTTTCCTTGGAGAAGATTGAAATGTTTTTTGAGATACTGTTTTTTCAGAACTTATTTCCAAGCTTCCGTTAAAAAAAAAAAAAAAAAAAAAATCTTGTTAAGTCTTTGAAAATTCCCGATGTTTTACCCATCATGTTGTACCCAGGACTGTCTCAGCCCCTGTCAAAATAAAACGAGGATATATAGAATATTCAAATAGCTGAATTGACCATAATATTTATGCAATACTTTTGATTTCAGTTATTATCCTAAAACGTTAATATTTTTTAATATAAATATAAAAATTTCAATCAAACTTGTCGAGATATTGATAATTCTGAGTTTTGTGATTAAAAATAAAAACATTAGCTACACAGATATAAATATCCCCCTCCCAAAAAAAAGGAATTGTAAAGAAAAAAAATGAAAAAGAGGGGTGAATGAGAGAAATAAGAGCTTACTTGCAATTTCTTCCTGAATATATTTAGAAAATTCTGTAAATCATGAAAGAAAAATATCGTAAAATAAATAACTTGCTGAATGCGAAAAAGCGATCGCTTTAGTTTAGAGTAAAAGATTTTTCCAAATTGCTGCAGTACTTTTATTTGCAGAAAAATAATGGTCCATTTTTAATTTTTTTAACGTGAAAAGGAAGTACAATGAAAAGATTACAGGCTGAAGTTTTGTGTGAGTATTTTCACCTGGTATTATTATTATTATTATTATTATTATTATTATTATTATTATTATTATTACTATTATTACTGAGCTACAACCCTAGATGGAAAAGCAGGATGCTTTAAACCGAAGGGATCCAACAGGGAAAAATAGCCCAGTGAGGAAAGGGAATAAGGAAATAATGAACAATTACAATGAAATATTTTAAGAACAGTAACAACAATAAAACAAGAACTTTCATATATAAATTATAAAAAGACTTATGTCAGCTTTTTTTTTTTTTAGATAATATTCATTTCTCTCGATTATATACTCTTTCAACTTCTATTAAAGTTAGCTTACATTTCCTATCATGAAATTAATTCTCGATTATCAAGCCGAAATATTTCATCTACTGGATATATCTATGCTAAATATATCTATGTTACATATTTACATATGCTACATATATCTTTGCTACATATATACATATGCTACATATATCTATGCTACATATTTACATATGCTACATATATCTTTGCTATATACACATATGTGCTACATATATCTATGCTACATATCTACATATGCGACATATGCTACATATATCCATGCTACATATATTTATGCTACATATATCTATGCTACATATCTACACATGATACATATCTACATATGATAGACATCTACATATGCTACATTTATCTATGCTGCATAGCCTATCTACATATGTTATATATATCTACGTTACATATATCTACGGTACATATATCTATGCTACATATATATATATATATATATATATATATATATATATATGCTATATATATATATATATATATATATATATCTATGCTACATATATCTATGCTACATATTTCTATGCTACACATATCTATGCTACATATATCTAAGCTACATAGATCTATCCTACATATATGTGTGCTACATATATCTATGTTACATATCTACTGGATTTATCTATGCTACATATCTACATATGCTACACATAATACATATATCTATGCTACATATCTACATATGCTACATATATCTATTCTACATATATCAATGCTACATAAATCTATGCTACATATATCTATGCTACATATATTTATGCTACAAATCTACTTGATATATCTATGCTACATATATCTATGCGACATTTCTACTGGCTATATCTATGCTACATATATTCATGCAACATATATCTACCCTACATTCTTTTACATATCCGGGTTATTTGATGTGGAATCGAAATACAGTATATCTTACCTCACATTTTCTCTGTTCCCTCATGAATAAATCACCATAACTTTCGTGTGGAAGAGAATAGTGAAACATGCCACTCGAATTGAGGCCTGTATTTTTGGCGATTTCTTTTTACCCTTTTTCCTTGTTAATCTTTGATAATCTTGGGTTTTTAAAGCAATACCTCTCCATTCACCATCTTTTACTTCACCTTTTATAATCTTCAGCCATGTAAAAACTTTTCTAGTTCCTTGTGGAGTATATTTTAACTTTTTTTTTATATATATAAGCCGCTAAACTCACGTATCTTGAGGTTCATGTATTAAATACAATAAAATACAATAGTTTTAAATATTGTCAACTGGATTCACTTCACTATTTTCCATAACATTAGTTGTCATTATACATTTTTTACATAATGGTAGATAACATAAACCATTATTAACAGTCCAGTATTTCACAAATTCTATTCATCACAAGCATTGTTTTGGATTTCCGCAAAATTTGAATATGATCAATATCTAAATTCATAATGGCAGATAACAAAAACGATTATTAACAGTTCAGTGTTTCATGAATTTTGTTTCCTATGAGCATTGTTATCGAGTTTAGAAGATAAATATAATCAATGTTTAATCCAAAGCTTTATTCTTACTTCGAAACTATACATATTTCAATTTTCCAAATTATCCATTGAATGCAATGATCAGTCTCTTATGATAGTTGATATTTTATAAAATACATAAAAAATATCAATAGTTATTGTTATTAACTAGTGTACGTGAACTGTCAAAATATACATCTAGTTATTTATAATAGATACGTACACACGTGCACACATAAATTCAACCGTTCCTACTCCCTCCCCTTTTCCTAACTACAACCAGATGGTTCGGCAATTTGTGGGAGAGTTTGGTTTCTGATTGTTATCAGGGTATGATTACTCCCTCAGACATTGCTTTCCATTATATGGGATATATACTATACA
>NC_090740.1:13049898-13067398 GCF_036898095.1 Palaemon carinicauda | reverse complement strand
TGAATTTCATATTAGCCATTTGTTAAACCATTTGCTGGACTTATCTTTATAGAAATTTACAACCTTTGATATTCATTATAGTGAAATAAATTAAACACCTGTTTATTATAAATATAATACTAAATGAAAACATTTCCAAACATTCAGATTTTATATCAGCTATATGTGAAACCATTTGCTGGACTTACTTAATAAAGAATTACAACCTTTGATATTCATTATACTGAAATCTATTAAAAACCTATTTGTGATGAATGCAATGCTGAAATTAAAACATTTTCAAGCAATCAAATCTTATATTAGTCATTTGTAAAACCATTTGCTGGCCTATTATTTATAGAAAAAATAAATATTGCAACCTCTGATAATCAATATTCTTTCTCTCGGCGAAGAACGGTATGCATTTGTGAAATCTATTAAAAACATATTCGTAATAAATAAAATGCTGAAATGAAAAAGTTTCCAAACTTTCAGATTTTATGTTAGTCATTTGTTGAACCATTCGCTGGCCTCATCTTTACAAAAAACTACAGCCTTTAATAATCATTACGTTTTCTCTCAGCGCAAACGAAATAGTGAAATATTTTTACCCAAAGATTGATGTCAAATGTTAAAGCATTAAAAGTAGAATTATAAACGTCAAATACATTTATATCTATATTTTTTTCATATCTAATTAGTCTTTACAGATAATTAGGTAGAGAGCAAAGCCCTAATTTTGGTCTAAATCCCTAAATCCCTTAATCTCAAAGTCCTTAAATCCCTGCAATATCACCTATATTCCCTGAATTTCTGGCCGAGACCCCGCTTGATAATCCATGAAATGTCCAATAATGAGATGATTTTCTGTGAAGTGTCTTTGAACATTACCCTGATATCTCGCTAGGTTACATGTCTCTCTGGCTTAGCCCAATCAGCTTAAACAGACGTTTATTTTCCTCCATTTGAGGTAAAGCAAGTTAAGATAACACATTTATCCCAGAATAAAAGACTTCTTTATTATTATTATTATTATTATTATTATTATTATTATTATTATTATTATTATTATTATTATTATTATTATTACTGCTACTACTACTACTACTTGCTACAACGCTAGCTGGAAAAGCAGGATGCTATAAGCCCATGAGCTCCAATAGGGAAAAAAGCTCAGTGATAAAAGGAAACAAAGAAAAATAAAATATTTTAAGAAGAGCAACATCATTAAAATAAACATCTATATAAACTATAAAAACGTTATCAAAACAAGAGGAAGAGAAATAAGTTAGAGTAGTGTGCCCCAGTGAAATGTCTTCAAACTATATTTCATTAATTTCAATGAAATTACTAATATTCAGGAATCACATTTCTTAAGATTACTGCTTTTTTTATATTTTATTGAGGAATGTCACATGAAGGGACAAATGTTATGTTGCACATCCTTTACTGTTATAAATGAACAGCCGTATTATCCATATTATCATAAAGATTATCAAGTTTTGTAGATTCTAATAATATGACATATCAACCCGTGATATGAAATGTAATTCACTCGTTTGTGGGTATATATGTGTTTATTTTATTGATATATATATATATATATATATATATATATTATATATATATATATATTATTTATATATATAATGTGTATTTATATATATATATATATATATACATATATATATATATATATATATATTTATATATTTATATATATATATATATATATATATGTATTTATATATATATATATATATATATATACATACATAAATATATACATATATATATATAAATGTACATTCACTTATATATTTACATTTTATTAAAATATCTAATACAATAAAGTCATGTATATATTTCTTGGTTATTTATTGAAACTGCATGATATATACAAAAGTTATTCCTTTCATCCAATGAGTTCCGGTAAAGTAACGCATATCCATTTTATGAAAACATGTTTTTTCTACTTTTTGCCAACTCTCCTGGGAACTATTTGCTTATCAGTACACGAGTAAGCTAGAGAACTCTTTCTAACAATATAAGGTAGATTCACACAGCACCATTACGTTATGTCACATCACGTCACGTCACGTTACCGTTTCGTATACCATGCTATGTATTCACACTATTCATTACGTCACATCACATCACGTCACATCGCAACACGTCATGTCATGTCACCATTCTGTCAGCCGTGCTGTGTATTCACACTTTTCATTACGTCACATCACATCACATGCCCTCACCATTCCGTCATCCCTGCTGTGAATTCACACTATTCATCACATCACCTCACATCATGTCATGTCACCTCACCGTTCCGTCAGCCTTGCTATGTATTTACACTTTTCATCACGTCACATCACATTACGTCACATCACATCACATCTCATTACGTCACATCACATCACATCACGTCACATCACATCATGTCACGTCACCGTTCCTTCAACCATGCTACGAAGTATTCACACTATTCATTACGTCACCTCAAATCACGTCACATCGCATCACGTCACGTCATGTCACGTCACGTCACCGTTCTCTCAACCGTGCTATGTATTCACAGTATTCATCAAGTCACATCACATCACACATCACAACACATCACGTCACATCTCCGTTCTGTCAACCGTGTTATGTATTCACACTATTCCTCATATCACATCACACGTCATATCACATCACGTCACGTCACCGTTCCGTCAACCGTGCTATGTATTCACACTATTCCTCATGTCACATCACACGTCACATCACATCACGTCACGTCACCGTTCCGTCAACCGTGCTATGTATCCACACTATTCATCACGTCACATCACATCCCACGTCACATTCCAGCACGTCATATCACTGTTCCATCAACCTTTCTATGTATTTACACTATTCACGTCATATCACATCACGTCACATCACATCATATCACGTCACCATTCTGTAACCCGTTCTATGTATTCACACTATTTATCACGTCACATCACATTACGTCATGTCACCGTTCTGTCAAAATTTCTTTCATTTATATAAATTGACGTCTTCACATTAAACAGTTCGTCACCATCACATCACCGCACCGCACCGCACCGTGACGCGACGTGATGTGATGTGACGTGACAGTGCAGTGTGAATCAGTCCATAGTTGGTGAATAACAAAATAGGTCTCCTTGCTCAAGATGAAAACCATTTGTCAAAAATCTCCCTAAAAGGCCATACATTTGGAGTAGAAAATCAACCGTTTACCATTATTACCTTCCTCTCAGCATTGAAAACTTTAAAGTTACTTAAAGTTTATGTAAACATGATTTATGAATAATAGTAAAATCAAGCCAGAATAAAGGGATTTTTTAATATTTGTTATATGTAGAAACCAAACGGAAAAATAGAAAAGTTTTGTCAGGCAAGAAAATTTGATGAATGCTTTTTCAAAAGAATTTTTGTTTATGTTACATTTCCAATGCATTTCTCTTTGAATTGTTGCAAAAGTCACCTGCAACACACACACACACACACACACACATATATATATATATATATATATATGTATATATATACATATAAATATACATATATATATATATATATATATGTATGTATATATATATATATATATATATAATGTGATGTGTGAACCGTATCTCTAATTGTTTTTATATTATGAAAAAAATATTTATATGTTGGTATTTATATGTTGAAAAGTGCCTCGTATCCCTTATTGCTTCCTACGATATTAGTTATATATGTAGTTCTTGCCTCATAAATTAATATCTTATGTGAATTAAATCTATTGTATGTTATTGTTTCTGCCTAATCTTTTTTCTTTTTTAAACACTCATTTCCCTTTCTAATCCTTCAGCTACCCAAGGGAAGGCAATGCCCGCGAATGGTGCCCCGTTGACCCAGCGCAAAGAGCTATGAAGGGTGTCATATCCAAGCTCAGAGGACAAGGAGAGGTGTCTGCCTTGGTAGTCCACACGAAGACTCTTCCCAAGAATGGAAGTCAGTCTGGAAAAGTGAAAGTCAGGGACTCGCCAGAAGCTATTGAACAGCGTCGATGGTGATCAACAATAGAAGGTAAGTACTGAAACAGAATATTTTGGAGGGTTACATAATTAAGTCAAGGGAGGAAGTATTTCAATCAGTTTCTGTTGGAAGAGATTCTGGGATGAATTATTTTGAACTATATTAAGCCTGTGGAAGTCCCTGTTACCTTATAAATTCCCTGTCAGTATGACCCCTGTGTGTTCTGAATCACGTATCGTCCCCATGTAAATGCAGCTTCACGGTCGCAGCCATGTCGTCAGTCACACGACACCTGAGTCCATAATTAGTGATAGTAAATTTGAGGAATAAATTCGTATGTCCAGTTAGATATAACCTCGCTTAGCATAGCTTTCTATTTGGTTTTTATGAATTTTTTAGTGGAGGAATTTTTCTTCTTATTGTGAGAAATGGCAGATTAAACCCCATCAACTGCTGGTGTACAGAGTAATGGCAATTTCTAAAGGTAAGCTAAAGCATGCCTGCACAGGCAGTAGTATTCAGGTTCTTAGTATCCACAGGAAAGGGCAATTGCAAGGGTTGCTTATCGGTTATTATCTAAAGCCTTGATGACACTGATGTTGATGAGGACCAGGAATGCCATCGAGTTCTAGTGGCCCAAGTAATCTTTTCATTGTCAGGTCTGCACATTAATGTGGCCACCCCACCTCTAGACTTATGTTATCCTCTATGAGGCTTTTCACCAATGGTTTCATTGCCTGTTTCTCTCATTCACCCATCGTTTTCTCTTTTCCCTGAAATTGACCTCCATCTAGGTTTTTAATAACGGAGAATTGCGGTTTTCTTTCTTACAGTGGAAGATATCGGTTATTTTGAAGTTTTAATAGTTTATATGTGAAAGATTTGTTTTAATGTTATTGTTCTTATACTTCTCTTGTAGCTTATTTCCTTATTTCCTTTCCCCACTGGGCTATTTTCCCTGTTGGAGCCCCTGGGCTTATAGCATCCTGCTTTTCCAGCTTGGGTTGTAGATTAGCAGGTAATAATAATAATAATAATAATAATAATAATAATAATAATAATAATAATAATAATAATAATAATAATAATAATAGGGATATAAGAAGGATGGAACTGGAGATAAGGGTAGGGGAGAATTCATGTCAGTATGTGAACAAATTCTTACCAGCCTATGAGGAGGAAGACACAAAAACGTTAGCTTCTTCGTTTGATGGATTAATCGTGAAGTACATATAAAATTAATTTCCCTACAAGTCTTTGATTCTGTGACAGAGGGAAAACAAGATCAATATATATTTGTGGTTTATTTTAAGTATAATTTTTATATTTTATGTGCGTGGTAGTAATAGATGTCACTCTCCAGGTGTTCAAGTACATATAAAAGGAATTTCCCTACATGTCTTTGATTCTGTGATGGAAGGAAATCGATATCAATATATATTTGTGGTTTGTTTCAAAAGTGTAATTTTTTACCTTTAGTGTGCGTGGTAGTTAAAGGTGTTAACCTTCAGGTTTTCAACTATTTTCCACTCGATCCATTGACTTTCGAGGTCTTATGTAGAGACAACGTCTCCGTGTGTATGTTCTTTGCGTCGTAAAAACAAAATGTGTTTAGACCTTTCTTTAGAAAACATAGATCAACAAACTTAATCATCCAGAACTTTTTTTTTCTTATTCAAGAGGTGTATCAGTTGACATCAAATGAGTCAAGTTGCTCAGTTTGTCCTCGTAGAAAAAACCTTTCAATGTCATGTCTTTGAGAGCTAAATTAATTTTTTTTTCATTTACCTTATCTTCCATGTATTTTTTTTCTTTTACAAACTTCAAAGAATTTTAGTACTCATAGAAAGGGTTGATGGAATTATATTTTTTTAAGCATATAACCATTAAATAGATATTTCTTTTTTATTTCTTTTAAATCTTGAGTGAAAAGATTTCCACATCCATCAATTTACGAAGTTTGATAATATGAGTCATAGTCTTCCTCGTTTTCTTTTCCATACTACTTGCCGCATAAGATTTATATATATATATATATATATATGCATATATATATATATATATATGTCCGTACATTTATATATATATATTATAATATATATATCATATTAGGAGTGGAAGGAAACAAAGTTTAACATATATAATTTTCTTGTAAGTACAGACTGAATAATTCGTTCTCAGAATACTTCCACCGCCACCCGTAAAAGGAGTGTCATCAGCAAATGCTGTGTCTTGAGCGCCCTGCATATTCAAGGAGTTCTCTTAGAACCTGTCGTTATGCTGCTGACATAAGTTCAATGTGTTTCCTACTATGAGTTATAATTAAGCTTTGCTAGAGTGAGAGCAGTTCAGTTGAGGCAATATACATTTTATAATATGACATCAGGGTTTTATTGACTAGATATAATAATAAAGTAAATAAACTATATGAAATTTGAGCTATTAAAATAAACTGTTTTAAGAATATCCATATAAATATACATTTTCGTATTCTTCTCTAATCTTTTAGCAACAGGTATATAAAGTATACTTCAAACCAAACTCATAAAAATTACTATTTACTTAAGACAAATGCGTTTTCATTCAATGTTCTGATTTCGCCCGTTCCTTTATCATCAGTAGCTATCTTAGTATATATACCTACTTTTTTAACCTGCAGTATCAATGTAAGTATTTCGTATCTATGTACATTTTCTGAATAACTCTGCAAAATACAGATAAACTGTATGATCTCTCGCATTCTCTCTCTTCTCTCATGAATAGATTATCATACCATTAGCGTATAAACCAAACACTGAAATAAGGGATTTTTGTTGAGGCTACACTTTTGTGATGGAACTTTTATTTCATTTTGTACAATAATTTGGATATTCAAAAAAATACATAATTGGGAATAAAAAAAAATAGCTACACTTTTTGGATGGAACTTTTATTTAATTTTTTTTTACAATAACTTAAATCTTTCCAAAAAAAAGTGCATTATTAGGAATAAAAAAATACAAAAAAGTACTGAAAGTTTTTGTGAACAAATAATACTCATGAGAGAGAGAGAGAGAGAGAGAGGAGAGAGAGAGAGAGACTTGTTGAAGAATATGTTTAAAAGCCGCTCATGAATGACAGAGGCAAGGGACAGTGACAATGCCCTAACTAGCAGGATAATGCCCCAGAGACTGACCATATATACATACGATCAGCTCCCAAACATACTCTCCACCCAAGTTAGGACAGGGGGAGGGCCGGGCAATGGCTGCTGATGACTCACCAGGTAGACTCAAAAGCTCCCCAGCCTCCAATTCCCTAGCTCACGAGGATGGTGAGGTTGCAGCGACCAAAGGAAATATCGAACTTGATCATGACTGGAACCCTAGTCCGGTGATCTCTAGGCAGGAACGTTTCCAATAGGCCACCACATTATCATGACTGTGATGGAAGATATGAATTGTAGCAAGGAGTAATTCTGAGATGGAAACAGGGGTCAGATACGAAATTTCTACTTGTAACTTCATCTCTGAAGATTTTAAAGATAATTTCTCTTTGTTCTTTAAAAGTTAATAGGATTATTACCAGGCACTACTATTTGTAAATTGTTATTCTAGAAGTTTCCTGTCTGAGATTATATATTTTAGCAGTTATGTTAGCAATTCTAAGAAAAAAAAATTAATTTGTTATCAAGGGAAAATTGTCACTTTATGATTATATAGGTATATAAATTTATATATACAGTATATCCCCTAAATGATACGAAGCAAATGTGTGTGTATATATATATATATATATACACTTATATATATATATATATATATGTATATACATACATATATATATATATATACATACATATATATATATATATATATATACATACATATATATATATATATAAATATATGTATATACAGATATATATATATATATATATACATATATATTTACAGTATATATATATATATATATATATGTATATATATATAATATTTATATATATATTTATATATATATATATCTTTCCTCTAACACTCAGCTTTCCCGTCCCTTGAGTCTGGGAGAGTGGGAGTAGTTATACCCCGTTAAGAGGGGACTGCGTGTACATGTATGTGCATATATATCTAAATATTTAGCAGTTCTTTTTAAAGAGTCACATACACTAGAAATTATACAAGATTATCTAAGCTAATTAAAAATTACTATATGATCCACATGCTTTCTTAACAAGAAGCACGCATTGTATTAAAAAGCAATAAATACTTCCTCGTTAGTCTTCATTTATAAAAATATTAGAGGAAACCCGGAAGAAGAAAGGCATTGGAAAAGTACTCCCGAGTCAAAGAGAGTTTTTTCTTAGCTTCTGGCATTCGGTAGAATCCATTAATCCCTGAAGGAATAATTGGACTCACAAAGATTGATGAGGGATTTCACAACAGAGCCAAAAACTAATTGTTGCCCCATTGGTAAAGAAGTTTGTGTGAGAGAGAGAGAGGAGAGAGAGAGAGAGAGAGAGAGAGAGAGAGGTTAATATTACCAGTTTTACAATGGTAGATTACAACAGAAACATAATAATAATAATAATAATAATAATAATAATAATAATAATAATAATAATAATAATAATAATAATAATAAGAGAAATCAGCAGATAATATATTTGTAATGAAAACCTATTAATTATTTACATCGAAGACTCTTGGGTTACGGGAAGGTGGTTACTAAACTTTAGGACTACATTGCTATACGTTTAGGCATCCGAGATACGCTATGTTCTTGCCTGAGCTAGATCAGAAATAAATAGTGCATATTTTCATGGTGCTTGTCAAATACTGAGGGTATAATTTTCCTATATATTGTTGTTTATATGATTGAGGAAGATAATTGTTTGCTAGTAAAACGGTATGGGTAATAGCATGACGTCAGTAGCAGTTGAACAGAAGACTGGACCTCTGTGTAACTCGCTTTATTCAATTCCCTGTACGGTAGGTTCAGAAGTCAAACAACGAGTCTAGAGAGGGTTTGCCACTTGGGGGAGAGGGTGCAAAAATATGAATATTGCTCCATGGGTGATTAAATAGTAACCAGATAAAATGGTAGAAGTAATTGTTGAAGTTTTCTTTACACCATTTGTCATTTTGATTCGATCAACACTATCTCATAAAAAAAAAAGAATTAAATAGGGGAAGTAAGTAGAAGGTAGAAATACAGTATGTTATCTCAGGCGTTCTAAAATGGGAGAAGATTCTAAGTACATTGTGGTATAAAATTAGTTACTAACCCTACTGTATGTGAAGGCTACAGATAGGAAAAAAGAAACACTTATATTTTTCAGTGAGCTTTTCCATTGTTTATGTGATAAACTCAAAAAATTAGATTGCTGGTTAATAAAGGAATACTTGACTATATTTTAAGCAGGAATATCTACTATTTCCTTCGTTTGTGACTACAGGACATGGCTTAATACCAAGGCTAATTATCATAAAATTCCGTAACGTATGTCAACTCTATTACGCGTAACGACTTTATTATACAAGCAGAATTATGCCACCATGACACATGATGTTTACCCACTCATTGAACATTCCTCTTCTGTGATGTATGGGACATGGCTTTATGAATTATTGCCTGCGGTCTCAGGCTCATTTGGCATTGGATGGAAGAGAGAGAGAGAGAGAGAGGAGAGAAGAGAGAGAGAGAGAGAGAGAGAGAGAGTGAATTGTGTGCTGCTGATATTTTCTGGTTTATTTTTCCTTTTAATTGGATTACATATTTAAATTGATAGGCAAACACTGAAATGATTAAATAAGAATCCAAAAAAAAAAAAAAAGTGGAACTAGAAATAAAACCGAAATTAAAAGATGGTGGATGTTTCTTAGAGTAATAGAAAACCTAGCACGAATAGAACAAGAATTGCCTACAGAGAGACAATGATAAGAATACCTGAAAAAATGTAGAAATTGAGACTTTACGATGTAGAATGGGATAATAAGACTAGACTCTTATTGGTAACCATATATACATATAATCAGGGCCCAAGCCCCTCTAACCCAAGGACCAGGGAGAGTCAGGTAATGGCTGCTGATGACTCAGCAGATAGACTGTTAAATTAGCCAGAAGTGTCAGCAGCATCTTTTATTGTTATTGTAGTAATGCAGTAATGTTACCAAAGTTTACTTATTGATGCGATGATTATGAAAAATAAATCATTTAAAAAGACTTTGGCCTTTCAGATAGAAAGGAATGTAATATGAGGGACTGGTGGAAATATCGAGAACAGCTGATTGTACCCTGGCAAGAAATGAAATTAAGATAAAACAGTATAGATTTGGAGAGATTAAGTTAATTTATTACTAACCTAGAAATTTCTTAGATTTTATATCTTACCAAACAGGGTAATCCCTAAAGCGTCTCTAGTACAGAAATTTCTCAACTTACAAACCTAATAGGTTCCAAGAAGCTGTTTCTAAGTCAAATTTGTTACATTTTTGCTTCGAATAGGCTTCACCTAACTCATATGCCTAAATTTTTTTCTCAGCAAACATAAAAAAATACAGTATTCCCGTTTCACGCAGCAAATGTTGTCTTGTTTACTCCATTAAATTATAAGATATTGTTTAATAACATTGTTTCATTGTGAGCTTTTGATATAACATATGGGGTTTGTAACTTCAGTTGGATCGATGTTTGTATCTCAGAATGTTTGTGAGTCGAATGTTTTCAAGTTGAGGACCTTTTGTAAATTGATGTACACAATGTTTACAAAATGAATTTTCGAAGTTAGTGGAACGCTAAAATAGGGAAGGAATTAAAAGGTTAGAATTAGATTTTATTAAATAGAATGGTAGAAGAATCATATTGGAGGGTAGATCTAAACAAGCAAAATAGGAAATATAGATAATGTCATAGGCAAAAATAGTGAATATGTCAAAAATTAGACTCACGAAAACCAAATAAATATCGGAAAAAAGTACTTTAACATCAACCAATGATGGAATATTTTAAACTCGCAGAAAATTGGTAACAAATATTTGTATCATAAGTATTAGAGACTTGACCCAGATTTATTCGAGTTAAAAAAAAAAAAAAAAAAAAAAAAAAAAAAAAAAAAAAAACTAATAATGTTGGGAAACAAAGGAACTAAGATTATCACAATGCAAGGTTGGAGTTTACTGAAATTAATAGATATTAAAACAATAATTTGATTAATAAAAACAGCTGTATTACAGTTGTATTTGAATATATCGTTTATTACATGAATGATGAAATAGTCGTTTTGGAATTGGATCTAACATAGGGTTTTGTTAGTCTGAACTGAAGCAAAACTTGTGCGTACATTTTCCTTAAGGAGAATCGAGGACATAAGAGGATTGGGTTTACAGATAAGAGGATTACGAACACAAAAAATAAAGGAAGAGATAAGAAAAGTACAATGTAGCCTCCTCACTTTAGGTAAATTTTTTAGGTAAATACATTTTTGGGTATACGATATAGAGACGAAATAAATTATAATGTCCCTTCATTAATTGATTTTAAACACTTATAAGAATTGAAGATGACGAGCAGACAAACTGTTTGTGCAAGGGTGAAGATGTTTTTATATAATATTGGAGTCATCATAGGTGTGAAAAATAATATTTCTGGATCAAAAGCAGCTCTGCGATAAATTTGGAAAATATCTTGCTTATATACCATTTGATAAAATATCTTAAATAGAGAGGGGCTTAGGAGAGGCATAATTGATTTTACACTTAGTATAAAATTATTCTAAAAGTATTTTTGGTATAACGTGATCCGAACAAGGATTTTGTACTGAAATAACATTATTTCTAGATTCAGTTTTAGCTTTGCCGTAACTGAACAGTTACAGTGAAGTAGTTAACCCCTTGGGTGAAGAAGAATGGTATGGTAATCTCAGTGTTGTCAGGTGTATGAGAACAGAGGAGAATCTGTAAAGAATAAGCCAGACTAGTCGGTGCATGTGTAGGCTACGGGAAAGCGAACCGTAACTAGAGAGAAGTATCCAATGTAGTACTGTCTGGCCAGTCAAAGGACCCCATAACTCTTTACCAGTAGTATCTCAACTGGTGGCTGGTGCCCTGGCCAACCTACTACCTCCGTTGTATAGCCTATATATATATATATATATATATATATATATATATATATATATATATATATATATATACATATATATATATATGTGTGTGTGTGTGTGTGCATATGCATGTGTAATTTATATACATCAAAATGCTGTATATGTAATTATAATTCTTCTTATTTCGTTAACATTTATACTGTTTTCTTGTCCTTATTTTTCTTCCCCTCGCTTTTGCTCGCATGCGTATGCATTTGAAACTTCTCAAATATAATTAGAAGAATCCACTGTAGGTTAGAAACACTAAGTCGCTCCATGTTTTTGAACAACTCCGAGAATAAAGTTTAATGAAGAAACTATAACATTTCCCTGTGTTTCCGCTCTTCAGGTAAAACCTACTTAACGGGGTACAGTTTTTAGAACGCTCTTGTAATATAAATGCAAATAGTTTGGTAAAGAAAATGTAGATGCAGCGTCTGGATAGGCCTAGGGGAGAGAGAGAGAGAGAGAGAGAGAGAGAGAGAGAGAGAGAGAGAGAGAGAGAGTGCTATAAATCCCAAGACAGTTTCAGTATTAAAAATTCTCACTCAAACTTCGTTAAATATGCTTATATAGAAAATATGCCACTTGATTTATAGAACCTATAGTAACTAGAAAAATTAGGAAATAGATAGCCTTGGAAAAAAAATAAGAATAAATAATAACCCCAAATAATCTGAAATGTCTATCAAGCTGTAAAAAAAATAAGTAAAAATTATTCGATTTCCGGAATTATTATTATTATTATCATTATTATTATTATTATTATTACTTGCTAAGCTACAACCCTAGTTGGAAAAGTAGGATGCTATAAGCCCAGGGGGTTCCAACAGGGAAAATAGGTCAGTGAGGAAAGGAAACAAAGAAAAATAAGATATTTTAAGGAGAGCAAAAAGATTAAAATGATATCTCCTATATAAACTATAAAAAAAACTTTAACAAAACAAGAGGAAGAGAAACGAGATGGAATAGTGTGCCCGAGTGTACCCTCAAACAAGGGAACTCTAACCCAAGACAATGGAAGACCATGGTACAAAGGCTATGGCACTACCCAATATTAGAGAACAATGGTTTGATTTCGGAATGTCCTTCTCCTAGAAGAGCTGCTTACCAAAGCTAAAGAGTCTCTTCTACCCTTACAAAGAGGAAAGTGGCCACTGAACAATTACAGTGCAGTAAGAAGAAATTGTTTGGTAATCTCAGTGTTGTCAGGTGTATGAGGACAGAGGAGAATATGTAAAGAATAGGCCAGACTATTCGGTGTATGTGTAGACAAAGGGATTATGAACCGTAACCAGAGAGAAGGATCCATCGTACTACTGCCTGGCCAGTCAAAAGACCCCATAACTCTCTAGCAGTAGTATCTCAACGGGTGTCTGGTGCCCTGGCCAACCTACTACCTATGAAGAACAGCATTATCAAGTAAAATTATTCAGGAAATTGGAGACTATCTGAGGAACCAGCCATGCAAGAGGTTTTCCCAAATTATTCCTCTGAGGACAAGAAGTTTTCTCTATGCTCAGTTCGTAAATTATGGAAATGTTTTGCCAAAACTCTCGAACTCATTAAAACACCGTCAATGGATTAGGGCAGCGCAGGTGAATGCAATCATTCCTTTGCGATCGAATGTATTGTGAATGATGCTGCAGCGTTAATTATGATTTTGTAATTAAAATAGGTCAACATTTGATTGGTTTCTTGTTGTTGTTGTTGTTGTTATTGTTGTTGTTGTTGTTGTTCTTCTTCTTCTTCTTCTTCTTCTTCCTATTATTATTATTATTATTATTATTATTATTATTATTATCATTATTATTATCATCATCGTTCTAGTAACTATAATCTGTTCATCCAAATTTTTTTCAACTTACATGGTCTACGGCAATTTCTCTCTCTCTCTCTCTCTCTCTCTCTCTCTCTCTCTCTCTCTCTCTCTCTCTCTCTCTCTCTCTCTCTCTCTCTCTCTCTCTCTTTTTTTTACATTATCAGAGTTTCGGTCCTATGAAGAAAGTCATCGTCAATCTCTCCGACGTCCAATAATTCTTCTGGGCAAAAAGGATTACCCAAAATGCTGTCTCTTGAAGCTAAAGAGAAACGGCTTTGAAACCTGGTACTGCACATTTTTTTCTCACTTAGCTATTTTTCATTACTTGTTAAATAAGTAAATATTTGTAATTTTCATAATATATTATCTTAAGTTTTTTCTCACGTAACTACTTTTTTTTAATATTTGTCAGGTGAGATAAATATTTATGATATTAATAATACATTACTTAGTAGTTATCTTGATTTTTTTTTCTCACTTAGTTATCTTTCTATTAGTTGTTATGTAAAATAAAAAATTTCAATTTTAATAATACATCACTTAGTATTTAGCTTGATTTTTTTTCTCACGTAACTATTTTCTTATTATTTGTCAAGTAAATTAAATATTTGTAATATTAATAATACATTACTTAGTAGCTATCTTGATTTTTTTTCTCGCTTAATTATCTTTTTATTAGTTGTCAGGTAAAATAAATATTTAGAATATCCTAATGCATTACCCTAATAGCTATCTTGATTTTTTTTTCATAAGCAAAATAAGTTACTTATAATTTCCGTCCTAATACATCACAAACTGACGGAACTGCCCAGTTGTAGTTATAAAAGGGGGAGGGTTGTGAAGGGTTGAATCTACGCATGTTTGGGTTGGCTTGTTTGAATTTTTCTATATAGATACTTAACCGTCATTTTTCACGGATCAGGTACACTAGTATATAATAACATATCTACACTAGGTTTATAGTTTCATGATTTTGTATATTTTATTTCAAATGCAGCTACTAAAATAAATAGCTTTTTTACATATGGACAATTCAATAGATATTAATTTTGATGAGTTATGTGAATGCAAATCTGATTATGCATATGAACATAATTAAGAAATTTGCATATTTTTTACAATAGACATTTTTTTTTTCATACGTTATTCAACGTTTTATGTAAATCAGTAATTAAAAGACCAACTTAACAACACAAGAACTATATCATTTTATAAAACTGCTCGAAAGCCTAGATAAACAGGATGATAATCGATGCTTTTGTTTTTAAAGTTGATATTTGGGTAACCACTGTATAATTTAATCAATTCACCCATGATAGTATTTTTACAGCAAACGTTAAACAAAATAGAAAAAATTAGTTTAAAAACATATTATTGTCTGATCTTACCCTTACTGACTTGATATTTTCATATTCTCAATATTTTTCAATATATTTCTTTAGAAACTTACTAATGCTGACATCTGAGGTGAATGGTGCATTTAGAAGAGAGAGAGAGAGAGAGAGAGAGAGAGAGAGAGAGAGAGAGAGAGAGAGAGAGAGAGTATTTTTGACTCACATCATTAAATGCATTCATCATTTCAGAAATTTATGAATTCTGTCAAAACACAGAAACATAATAGTTCCATAAACAATTCCATTTGAACACCAATTACTGGTTGATGCTCATAACGTGTTCAATGCATTATCCTTTTCATTGAGCAAGAAGAGCCATTACAACTACGCCAAAACATTTACTGTAATTCGAATGGGATGTGAAGGTTTAAAGGCCGCTCATTAATGGCAGAGGCAAGGGAGAGTGACGTTGCCCTAGAGACTGACCATATGTACATATGATCAGTGCTTAAATTCTCTCTTCACTCAAGCTAGGACCAAGTTGGGCCAGGTAATGGTTGCTGATGACTCAGTAGATAGACCTATAGTCTCCCCGAAAAAGGCCGATCATGAATGGCAGAGGCAAGGGACAGTGACATTGCCCTATCAAGCAGGACAGCGCCCTAGAGACTGACCATATGTACATATGATCAGCGCCCAAACCTCCTCTCCACCATAGCTAGGACCAAGGAGAGCCGGACAATGGCTGCTGATGACTCAGCAGATAGACCTATTGTCTCCCCCCAAAAAAGGCTGCTAATGAATTGCAGAGGCAAGGGACAATAACATTGCCCTATCAAGCAGGACAATGCCCAAGAGACTGACCATATATACATATGATCAGCGCCCAAACCTCCTCTCCACCATAGCTAGGACCAAGGAGAGCCAGGCAATGGCTACTGATGACTCAGTAGATAGACCTATAGTCTCCCAAAAAAAGACCGTTCATGAATGGCAGAGGGAAGGGACAATGTTATTGCCCTATCAAGCAGGACAAAGCCCTAGAGACTGATCATATGTACATATGATCAGCGCCCAAACTTCCTCTCCACCCAAGCTAGGACCAAGGAGGGCCAGGCAATGGCTGCTGATGACTCAGCAGATAGACCTATAGTCTCCTCCAAACCCCAATCCCCTCATTAGCTCACTAGGATGGTGAGGATGTAGCAACCAAAGGAACTAACGAGTTTGAGCGGGACTCGAACCCCAGTCTGGCGTTCACCAGTCGGGGACGTTACCACATCGGCCACCACAACCCCTAAGATCTGAGCATTTTACTCAAATCCTGGTTCGTTTAATGCTAATGAGACGGGCAAGTAGAGCCAGCAATGAGCCCGGACGCTTCAGCAATTTCCACTAAGTGAAGCTTATGGTTTGTTGTGTAGGGGATTATAAATTTCATTTCAATGGAATCGAAGGTATTTATTGGATGTACTTTCTCCTGTTTACTTGTGCCTTGGGGTACAATAGTGGCAGTTGGTTGACAAGGAAGATTAACAGAGAGTTATTGATTAATTCATATTTTTTTTTTATTCAAGTTTTATAGTTTCAAAGTTCATTGTAATTTCTTATTGACCAGAGTACCTTAAAAGTATAAGTTCAATATCATATGCATATATCTATATCTATCTATCAATATATATATATATATATATATATATATATATATATATATATATATATATATTTATATATATATACATATATATATATATATATGTGTGTGTGTGTGTGTATGATATATATATATATATATATATATATATATATATATATATATATGTATATATATATATATATATATATATATAAAGTATATATATACATATATAAAGTATATATATATATATATATATATATATATATGTATATATACTGTATATATATATGTATATATACTGTATATGTAATATGTATATATACATATATATATATATAATATATATATACATATATATATATATATATATATATATATATATTATACACATACATATATATATATATGTATATATATAATAACAATATATAGGGCCATGAAAAAAAAATGTTCAATTTATTATTAGAATGACATTTAGTATTCTAAAGAGTAACGTGAGCGGAAAAATTAATTTTCTGATTCCACTGGGATGATAAACTAAAGCCATTAAGATTGGAACTTATTTCTCAAAACAC
>NC_090740.1:13034898-13044898 GCF_036898095.1 Palaemon carinicauda | reverse complement strand
TATATATATATATATATATATATATATATATATATATATATATATATATATATATATATATAAATGCTAAATTTTTGCACATTTAGACGTGTTTTGCATATTCAAATAAGCCATATATTATTTTTTTTTTTTTTGCTACATTAATGTCTGGATTCTCTTAACAACCTCGGGATCAGAGCCCCAGGTGAAATCACGCAAAGACTAGAGCTTGTGACCGGCTGGGAATTGAACCCTGGTCCGGCAAGCTTGTATAGACAGTGACTACCACTTGGCCACGAAGAAAGATAAAAGTCAAAGACAATTCTGCTGTATTTATACCTGCTGTACTTATACCGTCTAAATGTGCAAAAATTTATCATTAATCGAATGCCAAGTAACAAACTGCCAACTAGCTACGATGGTGAAGATGGGTTAATTTAAATTCTAAGTACAAAACACCTGATTTCGACAGGTATAAGTACAGCAGAATTGTCATTGACTTTTATCTTTCTTCGTGGCCAAGTGGTTTAGTCACTGTCACTACAAGTTTGCCGGGCCAGGGTTCGATTCCCGGCCAGTCACAAGCTCTTTTCTTCATGTGATTTCACCTGCGGCTCTGATCCCGAGGTCGTTAAGAAAATCCAGACATTAATGTAGCAAAATAAAAAAAAATAAATATATATATATGTATATATATATATATATATATATATATATATATATATATATATATATACATACATATATATACATATATATATGGCTTATTTGAATATATATATATATATATATAAATATATATATATACATATATATGTATATACAGTATATACATATATATATATATATATAAATCTGTATATATATATATATATATATATATATATATATATATACATATACATATATATATTTATGTATATACACATATATATATATATATACATATATATATATATATATATATATGTATATATATATATCTATATACATATATATATATATATATATATATATATATATATATATATATTTTTGTATATATATAGGTGATTAGTAATTCTGAACAACAAAGAAGAAGTGATGTAACTGAAAATACCCATTTTAATCTTGCAATTCTTTTTAGAATAGAATTTATATGAAAACAACCTTCCATATGAAATAAAAAATAGAGAAATAGAAAATAGAAAAAAACATATAGAAAGAATAAGAAAGATTTTCATTTCATGGTTGAGAATTTGTTTGGAATAGACTTTAACAGAAATATTGAGGATGAACCCAATACTAAAATTGTCAAAATAACTGAAGGGACACAAAAAGTCTCATGAACTTTGACCTTTGAATACAGGATTCACCTTCTGTCAGCATTTCTGTTTTATAAAGGTTTGTGTGTTTTATTCAAGTTTTGGTTAATTCTCTTAATGTATGCAATTAACGTTTCAATATTGATGATATTAAACTTAGACTACCCAATTATGTTACCAATTATATAGTGATGTATTTTCCTCTGACTTTTACTCATTTGATTATGTTATTATTACCTTCACCAACGAAGATGAAAGGAGATTATGTTTTACCCCTGACTGTATGCGTGTTTGTTTGTGAACAGCTCCTTGGCCACAATTTTAATCGCAGAGTAATGAAACTTGCAGGGATTATCTGCTCTGTAGAAACCTAGAAATGACTAAATTTTGGAAGGTCAAGGTCAAGGTCAAGATCAAGGTCAAAGGTCAAGGTCAAGGTCAAAGGTCAAGGTCAAGGTCAAGCAAAATGTCCAATTCACGTAATCAATTATAGGTTTGTACATCGTTGTCACAGAGACTTCAAACTTGGTTCTTATTTGACTGTATGGAAGTCCACGCCAAATAATACATGTTAAGGTCGAAGGTCAAGGTCGAGTTCAAGGTCAAGCAAAAGGTAAAATTATGGTCATCAACCATAATGGCCACCACTTTACTCGCAAAGTTATGAGTCTTGCAGGAGTTTTAAACTGTCAGGTAAAGAGCTGACAATGATTAATTGATCTTGAACTTTGACCTTGACCTTCCAAAATTTAATAATTGCCACCTTTTTACATAGCAGTTAATCCCTGCAAGTTCCATTACTCTACGATTTAAATATTGGCCAGGAAGATGCTCACAAACACACACACAAACACACAAACATGGGATATAAAATAACCTCCTTCCAACTTCGTTCGCGGAGATAATAATTACGATGGATACATGACCAAATGATGTATTTTTCTTATCGCCATTCACCCTGATTCAGTCTCTTAAATTGAGAATGAAAATCCTTAATTCTCGAAAGGAAATTACGAAAAGACGAGCTAAACTTTTGATTATTTATTTATTCATGGCATATGGCATTAAGCTAGAGTCTCTCATATATATTATGTCTGATGGATAGATTATTGGATAAGTCCAAAGCATTGGAATAATTATTTGAGGAAAAGCTTATATAAAGTTTTAAGTAAAATGTGATATCTAATCATAGCTACAGACATAATCTTAAACTTTTATCTTGCTTTTGTCTATATCCATCTCAACTATATATTATTTCTAATATATTCATTTTTGGATAAGTACGAAACATAGAATAAATATTTGAGGAAAATCTTATTTAAAGTTATAAGCAAAATGTAATATCTAATCATAGCTAGATAGATAATGTTTAAAATTTTATCTTAATTTTGTCTATATCCATCTCAACTATATATTTTTTCTAATGTATACATTTTTGGATGAGTCCAAAACATAAAATAAATATTTGAGGAAAACTAGATTTAAGTTGTCAGTAAAATGTATTCTCTAATCATAGCTATAGAGATAATGTTTAAACTTTTATCTTACTTTAGTCTATATCCAAAAGTCAATAAGTATATTAGATTATAAAAACCTATTCAGGAAAATAATGAAATATATCTAAGTCTTCATTCCAATATATAAATAATGTAAGTCACCCTGATGTACAAACAAACCAAAAAGTATACAATATCACCACGTTCGTATTTGAATATCAGAATCATAATCAAATGATGTCTATATAATTCGCGTTTTTTTTTACCATTAGGAAAATAATGAAATATATCTGTCTTTAGTCCAATATAGAAATTTAAGTCACTCTGATGTACAAACAGACAAAGAAATATATAATATCACTGCGTTCGTAGTCAAATGTCAGAATCATAATCAAATGGTGGCTATAATATGTGTATTCTTTTTTACCATTCGATAATTCTAAAATTCTTTTATTACGAGTATTTATCTTTAATGAATATAAAATATAAAAAAATCAAGTCACACTAATGTACAAAAAAAAAATACATCACCAAGTTCGTATTTAAATATCATAAAATAATCAAATGATATGTATATCATGTTCATTCTTTTTACCATTAAATAATACTAAAATATTTTTATTACGAGTATTTATTTATAATAAATATATATAAAAAAAAACTATTTACCATCAGATAACTAGATACTGATCTGCCGTAATGCAATCAATGCTAATATTAGTATCCCAGTAATCAGTCATACATACGTTCAATTTAAACTTCATTCATATGCAAATGAAAGTTTATAAACTGAATGGTAACTCTTTATTTAAAAAAAAAAATCCTATTTTCGTATATATAATAACGAAGCTCTATCATTTCGACTAATGTATGTGGATTTAGTTCCCATCAATCCATTCAACTGTGACATTACTTTTTCTAACAATGGTCTGAAAATAAACAATAGTTGTGTATGATTTTTTTTTTAATATGCATATATTTATTTCTGGTATATTTTCTTAGTGAATAGTGTTATGATTATCTAGCTCTGTATTCTGTAAGATGATGTTCTTGAAATGATTTTGGTAGACGTTTCATCATAATTTATTACAAGGAAAATACGTATTAGTGGAGATTGAATGGTATATATTTCAAGAATGCAGCCTTATGAAAAATAGTTTAAATCTTGCTCAGGGTAGGAGATATTATAATTCCCAAAAATTGTAAGATTGTACTTAGGTAATGTATATATATATATATATATATATATATATATATATATATATATATATATATATAAATATATATATATATATATATATATATATATATATACATATATGTATATATATATGTATATATATATATATATATATATATATATATATATATATATATATATATATATATATATATATATACATGTTTACGTCTTGGAGGTATATAAAAATTTAGGCTTGTTTTGGCCTACACGGTTACATCCCTGACTGGTGATCGCCAGACTGGAGTTCGTGTCTCGCGCAAACTTGTTAGTTCCTTTGGTCGCTGCAGCCTCACCATCCTTGTGGGCTAAGGATGAGGGTTTGGGGTAGCCTATAGGTCTACATGCTAAATCATCAACACCCATTGCCTGGCCCACCATGGCCCCAGCTTGGGTGGAGAGAACGCTTGGGCGCTGATCATATGAATATATGTTCAATCTATAGGACATTTTACTACTTGCTAGGGAAATGTCACTGTCTCTTGCCTCTGTCATTCATGATTGCCTTTTAAACCTTTAATTGTACGTCTTAAATTTACAATTTATGTTTTAGGAGTATCATTAAGTCATTAGAAATAAAAGGGAATAGAAATAGAATTTTATATAGAAAGACCTATCGGGCGAGCTTATTAAAAGAAATATACCTGCCTCTTGCATATTCCTTTATTAAAAGTGTCCAAAAGTTAATTTAGCCAAGCATGAAAAGAAAGGAAATTAATAAACTCAGGAGGCATTTCGTAAGTGGGATAAAAGGATCACGGGGTACTTGAGTTCAAGTTGAATAGGAGGGCTTAATCCAAAGGGCTTCTTTCTTTTATTTCTTTTTAGTTATTAAACTGTGAAAAGTAATTTCCTTTGCGTGATTTTGCTTTTCAATACCAAAGAAAAGATCAACGTGAGTTAGATTGCAGAGAAGAGACTGAAAGCCAAAGGAAGGGAAGACTCAAACCTTCAGAGGTAGAAAGTATCTAAAATATAAAAGATATAATTCAGTCTATATTCTATTGAAATTTATTGACGGGGTATTTACAAGTACTAGGTTGGTTTGCTGTGAGCGATCAGACTAAAGTCTTCAGCATCACCAATCCGCAGTGGCCAGCGTGGTAATGAAAATGACCCAACTTTAGGCATGACTAAGGACATGTCTGAGGTCTTTGTCCTGTAATGATCTATAAATAGCTGCATTTGTTGTTGTTATTGTTGTTGTCTTAAACAAGCAAAAAATTACTATCTGTAAGCTTACTTATTCACTCAAAGACAATGATTAAGGATGGAACATAAAAGAATAATGACACTCGAAAATACTCTTTTTAACACCATTGTATAATGAAACAAGTAACGAAGTGGAGCTGGAAATTTATACTAGTCAGAAAACAAATGCATTTTAGATCATTGAAGCGTTAAACATATACAGTATTAACAACTTTAATATTAGTGACTGATCCTCGCAGAGCTAAATATTGTTTTTTTATCTATATATAAATAATAACTTTTGAGACGCAGTGAATGATAATATAAAACCAATTGCCCGTATATCATAAAAAAATCATAACCTTATTCAATAATATTTGGGTTGTGGTGGCCAGTTGGTAACGTCCTTGCCTGGTGATCACCAGACTGGGGCTCGAGTCCCATTCAAACTCCTTAGTTCCTTCGGTCACGGCAACTTCACCATCCTTGATAGCTAAGGATGAGGGGTATGGGGGAGCCTATAGGTCTATCTGCTTAGTCATCAGCGCCCATTGTTTAACGCTCCTTGGTCCTAGCTTGGGTGGAGAGGAGCCTTGGCGCTGATCATCTGTATATATGGTCAGTCTCTAGGGCATTGTCAAGGTTGGTAGGACAATGTCTCTACCATTCATAAGCGGCCTTTAAGCCTTTAAACACCTTAACACCTTATAATGTCGGTATACCTCGCTAATCCTTTATGATTTATGAATCAAGATATACTAACTTACATATATCTCACCCTATATATTTTTTTTTTCATGAAAAGTAGGTTAGCAAAGTTATATAAAGAAATTCAGAATGATCATGATTTATATATCTCGTTGAAGTTACAACACAATGAAAAGTAATAATTACCAAATATATTCTGTCAACAAATCACATCGAAATTAATCATTGAATGTAACTAGTGACAACAATCGGATGTAATTGCATATTGATCAGCAATGAAACAATGGTTTCGTAAATATGCCCATCTGTAAAATTCGCATTATAATAGCCAGCGATAGAATACGTGAAATCATTATACAATTAATCATTCAATAGAATATCTAAGTTCCAGGTTCAATTCTCGTTCAAACTTACGCAAATGAAGGTAAAATAAGTTATTCATGAATAATTCTTTGATGCACAAGCCAATAATATTGTGAAACTACGAACATTCAGACAGACAGGTACATACAGTATATATGTATATATATATATATATATATATATATGTATATATATATAACAAATACATATACATATATATATATATATATATATTTATATATTTATATATATATAAACAAATATATATATATATATATATATATATAAACAAATATATATATATGTACTCTATGATAAATGTTATTTTGACTTTCACGTATCTTCAAATTTACTATAAAGGCGATTGAAAGCTGTAACTTGAACATATTTGAAGATATCCATCTTTCCCACAATCAGGGGTAAAACATGAAAATTAACACCAGTAAATCAATTTGTCAGAAAGAATCATAACAACCACATTGAAATAAATGTCTATAATATAAATAAGGTAAATAATACAGATACGGTAATTAAAACAAATGCACAAATAAATAACAAGAAGTATATTAAAGCAATTCACATAACAAAATTAAAGCAAAAAGCAAAAAGCATGTGTGTGAATGTGTGTGAATGTGTGTGCATATGCAAGTGTTTGATGTACCTACGTGAGTGTACCGACATTCTATTTCTTACACTTCCTCCAAATCATAGGACGACAAACCTTGTAACAACAATTAGAGATGTTGAAACTGTATTTTGTTAATTAGGTTTCCTTCAGCTTTGACGTTCAAATGATTAGCTTCTTGAGCTCACCTTTACACCAAGAGCACCGAATCTCTTTCTCTGCTCATGCCTTTGACATATGCGAGAAGCTTTCGTGAATTAAAGCTAATTGAATAATGCCTTTGAATTATGAAGAGAGAGAGAGAGAGAGAGAGAGAGAGAGAGAGAGAGAGCAAGGGCTTAATTACACCCCTCTCATTTCCTTGTATTGAAGGAGATAGAGATTCCTCTTGTACTATCGGGTTAGTAATGAATATGCTTTGTTCAAACATTGAAAGTATCATCTCTCTCTCTCTCTCTCTCTCTCTCTCTCTCTCTCTCTCTCTCTTATTGCATCTGCTAGTATATGGCAAGCTTATAAAGAGTATTCAGATTTATTCCATAATTTATAATCGATGAATGTAATATTGATACGAATTGTTCAATGCCACATAATTCTCTTTCATGTATTCTAACCAAGTATACAATATGGATTGATATTTTGTAATACCGTTGGTATTCTAGTATGATCATACATGCCTGCGGTATTGCACAACTCGCAGGCAACATTGAGTGAAGCAACTCCACACCACAACTCCAAAGGAATTGCATCGAAATGGTGATGGTGATTGTGTTATTTTTAAAGTTTAGTATGATAGTAAACATCACCTTTAAACCTCCTTAATAATTATGATGATATATAGGGGATTCACCACGTCATACAGATTATGTTTTTATAGGAGGAAGATTTGTAGTGTATTGAATTTTTGTTTTGTTTTAGGAGGCACAGTAATGAGAAAAGAATTCCATGACCAATATACCATGTATGAAGCAGTAAATATACTGTAATAGAATTGAAAGTAAACAATTCCTTATGATGTTATTATCGTCATATCATAATTCTGAAGGGTAATCAGGGTAGTTGAATGAGCAAAGAATTGGTCAGGAGCTCTAAAGGGTTGTAAAACATTGGGGGATTAGCATAACATTTAAATATATTATCTGAGAATAATTATCTGTATCCTTTATCAATTCAACTTCCCAAAAGGTTATAGTTCTGATAATGCTATATTTATCATTTCTCGTGTTTTACAGAAATGCATCAATATTGAAAACAAAGTTTTTGCTGATTTATCTTAAGGTTAATACTGCTCTTAGTGCATAAATTCTGAAACTTTCATTTAAACACTAAGACATTTGATGGTAGAACGACCCTATCCTACTAATGTTATGGAATTATTTGCTATAGATGAATTCTCACGAATAGAGAGTAAATTATATATAACACACATATACATATATATATATATATATATATATATATATATATATATATATACATATATATATATATATATATATATGTATGTATATAGGTATTCATATTCACATATATGTATATATATATATATATATATATGTGTGTGTGTGTGTGTGTGTGTGTATGTGTGTGTATAGATAGATAGATAAATAGATAGATAAAGAAAGAACCATCAAGTTGATTAAAGGAAGGCTTGGAACGGGGTACCAACAGATAATAGCTTTAAAGGATGAAAATGAAAATATTATCAACAAAAGAGATGGGGTAGTAAAAGTGGCGTAGGATTTCTATACAATGCTATACAATAGTGATATAAGAAATACCTCTGCCAATAGTAATAATGAAACACCTGAGCGGGTGCAAAAAGTAACAGTAGGAGAAGTAAAGAAAGCATTAAAAGGCATGAAAAGAGGCAAAGCTGCAGGAGAAGATGGCTTAACAATTGATTTAATAATAGATGTAAGAGATTTCATAGTAATAGAACTCGCTGAACTATGCACAAAATGTCTGTAACATTGCTCTACACATACAGCTTGGAAAAAAATTTATCACAAAATACCTGAGAAATTACAGCCCAATAAGTTTATTCTCACTAATAGATAAAATACTGAAAAAGATCATATTACGTGGAATAAAAAGACAATTAGATTTTAATGAACAAGAGAGCAGGCAGGCTTTAAAAACAGGTATTCAATAACTGACCGGCAAAAAAAAAGAAAAAAAAAACAGCTAATGGGAAAATCATCAAAGTATGAGAAACCAATATGTATAGCATTTATAGACGAAAATAAGGCTTCTGTTTCTTTCAAAACTTCAGTAGTACCAAAAGCCCTTCAAGCACAAGGAATAGATTAAACTTATTTTTGAACACTTGAAAATATCTATAGTTAGTTTGACCCGTATCTATGCATAGTGACTAGAATACTTTTTTTTTTTTATTTATATTGGAAAAATATAGGAATTAACATTAATGAGAATACCTTGACAACTTAAGATTTACAAATGACAATCCTATTTAGTGTATTATTGGAGGAATTACAAAAGATGATAGCAGATTTGAATAGAGAAAGAAGAAATTTAGGACAGAAAATGAATATGAGTAAAACTAAGATAATTCAATAAAAAGGCACACAGCAAATAATGGTGATATACGAACCTAGGAGGAATTGCAAAGAGTGACAGAACATTTGAATAGAGAAAGCAGAAATGTAGGACTGAAAATGAATATGAGTAAAACTAAGATAACATTCAATGAAAATGCAAAGACAACAAATAATGGTGATGTGCGAACCTCTAGAGAATTCTATTGTTACGGATTTTGCTGCTCGTCGTATGAGGACAGCGTTATTCTACTCACGCATGTTAATATGATGTTTTTCTTTTATCATTTGCTATATGTTTCTCGCCTCAACTATTCAAATTGAAAAAAAGTCGCTACGCATAAATAAAAGCTTTCGAAAAGGTATTCGCGAATTTCCATGAAAAATAGTGAGCGTTGTTCTGAGGTTCCAATCCCTTTTTCAAATGGCATCTTCAGCTTTATGCCAAGAAGGAAAGTCTGTCACTCTCTCTCTCTCTCTCTCTCTCTCTCTCTCTCTCTCTCTCTCTCTCTCTCTTTTCTGACAAAGTTGAATTG
>NC_090740.1:13024898-13027398 GCF_036898095.1 Palaemon carinicauda | reverse complement strand
TCAAATGCTGCTCCTATCCCTTTCGTTCAACTTTCTTTTTGAAATATGCATGAACAAAATACAACCATTCGGCCTTTCCTTTTCATCATTTCTAGAGTTCAAAGATTAGTAGGGAACAATTCTATTGTAACATAGTTCAAGTGAATAAAACGGTATTGAATGGGAATATGATCATTATCTCTCTCTCTCTCTCTCTCTCTCTCTCTCTCTCTCTCTCTCTCTCTCTCTCTCTCTCTCCTCTCTCTCTCTTATAAACCAATTACACTCATATTCAACAACAACAACAACAACAAATGCAGCCATTTCTAGTCCACTGCATACAAAGGCCTCAGACATGTCACTTTCACGTCAGTGTTTTAGCAATTTGTCCCCACGCTGGCCATTGCGGATTAGTGATGGTGGGAGACTTGAGTCTGATCATTCATAGTAAACCGATCTAGCACGTGTGGCCCTTACTAGTACAGCTTTGCTGTTCATGGCGATATACAAACCTTTAACCACGATAGAGTACATAAATGGTAGCAGCCTTGCCTTGTGATTGCCAATCTGGTGTTCGGGCCCAGCTCAACTTGTTAGTTCCTTAGGTCACTGCAACCTCACCATCCTTGTGAGCTAAGGATGTGGGGTTTGGTGGAGCTTATGGTCTATCTGCTGAGTCATCGGCAGCCACTGCCTGGCCCTTCTTGTTCCTTGCTTGGGTGGAGAGGGACTTGGACACTAATCTTACGCAATATGGTCATTCTAATAAGGCATTGTCCTGCTTGCTAGGGCAATGCCACTGTCCTTTGCCTCCGCCATTCATGAGCGGCCTTTAAACCTTTAAATAGACCAGCCTTATGATTGTACGAACCTTTGTTCGAAGCTTATTAATCTTTCAATGTGAACAAGAGCACTACATTTGACCCAAGAACATCAACCAGCCAACAAAAAAGAAATAAGATAAATACGATTTCACTAATGTTTATTCTTTCTTATTTTTCTCTGGCTTCACTTTTAAAAACGTCGAAACTCTTTTTAAGTCATCTTATGAGACGCAGAAGTTCCTTAACTTTTCGAAGCCCACAACAAAAAGACGACTCTTCCATAACAGCAGAGGCTAATGCACGTCACTCTTTCTCCTCAGTTTATCTCAGGATATATTTTTGCAGTTACCTCCTCCAACGCAGTTGGAAGGAATTATATTTTCTCACCCCTGCTTGTGTGTGTTTTGTGTGTTATGTTTGAGAACAGCTTCCTAACCACAATTGTCATCGTAGAGTAACGAAACTTGCAGTGTTTAACTGTTATGTAAAAAGCTGAAAATGATTAAATGCACGTAATCATCCATAAGTTTGGACATCGTTGTCACAGAGACTTCAAATTTGGTTCATATTTGAGTTCATAAAAAGCAACGCCAATTAATACATATTAAGGTCAAAGGTAAGGTCAAGATCGAGAAAAAGGTCTGGAAATAAGCTGCTTCGGCATAAGGTCAGCGCTCTACTAAGTGTCCTGCTTGATTGGGCAATGTCCCTGTCCCTTGCCTCTGCCATTCATGAGCAGCCTTTATTTATTATTATTACTAGCCAAGCTACAACCCTAGTGGGAAAAGCAAGATGCTATCAGCCCAATGGCTCCAATAGGGAAAAATGGCCCAGTGAGGAAAGGAAATAAGGAAATAAATAAATGATGAGAATAAATTAACAATAAATCATTCTAAAGACAGTGACAACGTCAAAATAGATATGTCCTATATAAACTATTAAATACGTCAAAAACAGATATGTCATATATAAACTTTAAACCTTTAAGTCTGCGAGGAATATTGAATACCCTAACAGGTATTTATTGACAGCTCATTAACCAGTAAACAAGCCGTATAAAGAATTGGAGACATTAACCCTAATGAATACTTATTCAATTCTTCAGAAGTCTCACTTCACTTAGAAACATTTTTCTCTATTTCGATTTTCCTTTTTCTGATTCCTGGAACGAATCTGATTTACTGAGAAAATGAAATCTGGTCACCTAAAACTTTAGAATTCTTTCGATGTCCCGGCATTTCATCCATCAGTCCCTGCCTATGGAAATTAAACCATTGAAACTTTAACCACCTTCAAGTTGCTTAAAGTGGGCTGATAAGATATTTTTTCACGTCGTTTCATCAAGTTTTTCTTTGGACTTCGTAAGGACCTTGAGTGGTTGGCAGTGTGTGTGTGTGTGTGTTTTTTTTTTTTTTTTTTTTCGCCAACTCCGTTGTGAAGGTTATGTTTTGATTGGCGTGTTTTGTTTGTGTCTGTCTGTGGGTTTGTGATTCGCGTAACTCTAAGACTAATTGACCGAATATCATGAATTTTCGTGGGATTAACTGGCCATGATCAAAGAACAATTTTATCTGATTTTGGAAGAGATTGGGTCAAAGTTCAAGGCGAAGGTCACGAAAAGGTAAAAGACGTCTTTTGCCATATCTTGGACAATTTTTATTTGATTTGCATGAAAATATCGCCAAAATTTTCATAAT
>NC_090740.1:13019898-13022398 GCF_036898095.1 Palaemon carinicauda | reverse complement strand
GGGGGTTTTGAGGGAGCCTATAGGTCTACCTACAAAATCATCAACAGCCATTGAATGGCACTCCCTGGTTCTAGCTTGGGTGAAGAGGGGTCTTGGTTGGTGATCATATGATATGTAGTCAGTCTCTAGAGCATTGCCATGCTTGCTAGGGCAATGTTACTGTCCCTCTCAAACTTTTTTCTATATTTCTACCTTTTTTTTAAGCTATTTTGGAGGAAGTTTTCACTGGTGGCTAATATATGAATTTATAAGAAAATTATGTGGAAGACTTTTGGAAAAATATGTAATATTTATTTTTTACATGATTGTATAGTCATAAACTCATTAATATTATCACGTATTTATGTTTTCGAGTATATATGAATCAATTCAGGATCTTTGGAATGATAAAGAAAATTTCTCATCCTAAAAATCTATTCTTGGTCTAATAAGATTAAAACAAAAAAAAAATCTTTTAAGAAATACGTTTCATAGGTAACTTTAACAGCCTTAAAAGAGGAGCATCATTACTGATCTGGAATAAGAAAAAAAAAACAATAACTAATACTATCATAGAAATAGACTACCAAGATAGTGATAGTGCAATATTTATCTGCTTGTTAAAGATACGATCTTGGAAACATAATTCACAGACTAAAAGCAAAAACAAGACTATAATTTTGTGACTGAAGAGTTCAACAACCATCTATTTATAAGGAATGGATTTCTTTTTCATGGGTGGTTGCTTTCTATGAAAATAGAATAAAATGTGAATACGTATATAAAGTATATATATATATATATATATATATATATATATATATATTATATATATATATATATATATATATATATATATATATGAAACTGTTTATGTACCACAAAAGAATTAATATGTCGAAAAAACATATATCTACGTATAGCATAGGAACCATTAAAATCATTTTCGTCCTAATGGTTTTAACTGATGTTGATTATTTTCCATTATGATACGAGTTAACTGAGAACTTAGGTACATTTTTTGTTTTGTTCTAGATAAGATAAAGTGGTCAGTGCTTTTATATAAACTCTCTCTCTCTCTCTCTCTCTCTCTCTCTCTCTCTCTCTCTCTCTCTCTCTCTCTCTCTCTCTCTCTCGTTAATAGCATTGACTTGTTGCCTAAACCTCGCTGAAATAATGCAACGAAAAATCCCCCAAGCACTTCCACCGAATGAAAGTAAATTATCCACCGGATTAAAAGTTTGTTTACTCTCCGACTAAAGTTACTCTTGTGTGAAATGTTGCCTCGGGTCCTTTTCTACCGCCGGACAACAAAGGATTGTAGCAAGATTACTATGCTCCCGCAATTTGAATTAACTGACACAGTCTGCAGCAATTAGTGGTGCGTAATTGAGAGCTCTCTGACCAAGAGATAAATGCTTTTCAATTTCATTCTTTTTCCGCGTTGGAACATTTGCAATTAGGAAATGTAGTTTTGCTGAATAGAAAGTAATGACTTAGGAAGATTGTGAGAGTTTCATGGTTGTGTATTTATAACCCTCGTATATATTTAACCTCGTATGGTAATATCCTTGATAGGGAATGCATTTACCTGACTTAAAAATTGGATCCCGTATTTTCAATTTGATAATAATTCAACCGTACATCCACAATTCCATTTTAGACAAATATTCCTATAACATATCTTCACCTTCACCACTTACATCTCCTGTGAGTAAAATTATGGAATAAACTGATCATAACAGAAGAGAGATTTATTTAGGTTATTGCGCTTTTTGAAGAATATAAACATTCGGATATTATTTGCACATCATAGTGGTGTTGAACTGACATTTCTAAATAGATGTTAAGTTATAGTTTTTTTTATATACAAATTGTATGAGTATAAGTATGGCATTAAGAATGATATCCTCCAGTCACTCTTTTCGAATGGCGTCGGGAGCTGATTGGGTGACCGATTTGGTAACATCTCTGACTGGTGATTGCCACACTGGGGTTCGAGTCCCGCTCAAACTTATTAGTTTCTTTGGCCGCTGTAACTTCAACCTCCTTGGGAGATAAGGAAGAGGGGTTTTGGGGAGCCTATAGGTCTATCTGCTGACTCATCAGCAGTCATTGCCTAGCCCTCCTTGGTCCTAGCTTGGAAGGAGAGGTGGCTTGGGCGCTGATCATATGTATATATAGTCAGTCTCTGGGGCATTATCCTGCTTGATAAGGCAATGTTACTGTCCCTTGCCTCTGCCATTCATGAGCGGCCTTTAAAGAAAAAAAGAGGCTATTGTCTCTTAGGAGGACTCTGCTGTGTTATCTCATAAGAACCGAAAACCTCGAAATAAAGAGTCAGAGACGCATTATCACTGGCGTTGGGAAAATATATGAAATAACCAGTGGGGAATACCTTAACAACTTAAGATAAGCAGAAAAGACATGGCTAGGTTTAGTGAATCATAAGAGGAATTCTTAAAGATGATAGAAGATTTGAATAGGGAACGCAGAAGTGTGGGACTGAAAATGAATGAGT
>NC_090740.1:13002398-13007398 GCF_036898095.1 Palaemon carinicauda | reverse complement strand
GTCTTCAGATAAAATTGGTAGCAGTTCAAAAGTTAACTTGCAGCAAATGTTTTTTATGGACGAACAGAAATACTAATGTCGCTACGTACATATTTATCTTAGTAGCCATATTCGATAAAATACAGAAAATCATGAAATTATAAAGCTTGTGTAGATATTTTAGTATATACAAGTGTACCTGAGCCGTCAAAAACACGCTCACACACGCACACACACACTCACACACGACCTTTCCCTTCCCCCTCTCCTAACTACAACAGGGCAGTTTCGGCAATTTATGTATTAGAGCGAAAAGTATTTTTAACATATTTCGCTTATCGAAAAAAAACATTAATATAGCTACTAAGGTAATGTATTATGAGAATTCCAACAATTTATATCACATGAAAACTAATAAAGACAGTTATATGAAAAAAAAAGTGATGTGCCAAATATGGAAGCTGTTTCTCTTTAGCTTCAAGAGACAGCATTTTGGGTAATCCTTTTTGCCTGGAATAATTATTGGACGTCGGAGAGATTGACGATGACTATCTTGATAGGACCGAAACTCTACACGTGGTTCTCTTTAATGATGAATGAGAGAGAGAGAGAGAGAGAGAGAGAGAGAGAGAGAGAGAGAGAGAGAGAGAGAGAGAGAGTTCTAAAGTTAATGGATTCGGTCGCAGGACAGATGGAAGAATCAAGAGAGAGAGAGAGAGAGAGAGAGAGAGAGAGAGAGAGAGAGAGTTCTAAAGTTAATGGAATGGGTCACAGGATAGATGAAGGAATAAAGAGAGAGAGAGAGAGAGAGAGAGAGAGAGAGAGAGAGAGAGAGAGAGAGAGAGAGAGAGAGTTCTGAATGGAACGGGTCACAGGGTAATTGAGAGAGAGAGAGAGAGAGAGAGAGAGAGAGAGAGAGAGAGAGAGAGAGAGTTCTGAATGGAACGGGTCACAGGGTAATTGAGAGAGAGAGAGAGAGAGAGAGAGAGAGAGAGAGAGAGAGAGAGAGAGAGAGAGAGTGAGTTCTAAAGTTAATGGAATGGGTCACAGGATAGATGAAGGAATAAAGAGAGAGAGAGAGAGAGAGAGAGAGAGAGAGAGAGAGAGAGAGAGAGAGAGTTCTGAAGTTAATGGAATGGGTCACAGGATAGATGAAGGAATAAAGAGAGAGAGAGAGAGAGAGAGAGAGAGAGAGAGAGAGAGAGAGAGAGAGAGAGAGAGAGCCTTATTGCCTTATTTTTTGTTTGGGTTCCCCCAGGTCCCTCAGTGTGAGGCACCTCGTATATCCACCAGAGAGTTGCTAATACATCTTCCGGTGTATTTTGCATCTTCCAGTCTTGGATGGTCTGGGATGCATCTTAGGTATTTATCGAGCTGATTTTTAAACGCATCTACGCTCACTCCTGATATGTTTCTTAGATGAGCTGGCAGCACATTAAATAGTCGCTGCATTATCGATGCTGGTGCGTAGTGGATTAATGTCCTGTGCGCCTTTCTCAGTTTACCTGGAATACTTTTTGGCACTATTAATCTACCTCTGCTTGCTCTTTCTGATACTTTAAGCTCCATGATGTTTTCAGCAATTCCTTCTATTTGCTTCCATGCTTGTATTATCATGTAGCGTTCTCTTCTCCTTTCTAGACTGTATAGTTTTAAAAATTGCAGTCTTTCCCAGTAATCAAGGTCCTTAACTTCTATTCTAGCAGTATAGGACCTTTGTACACTCTCTATTTGCGCAATATCCTTTTGGTAGTGTGGGTACCATATCACATTGCAGTACTCGAGTGTACTACGCACATAAGTTTTGTAAAGCATAATCATGTGTTCAGCTTTTCTTGTTTTAAAGTGTCTGAATAACATTCCCATTTTTGCTTTACATTTAGCCAACAGTGTTGCTATTTGGTCGTTGCATAACATATTCCTATTTAAAATTACACCAAGGTCTTTAATTGCTTCCTTGTTTGTGATTGTCTCATTATTAGGTCCCTTGTATGCATACACCATTCCTTCTCTGTTTCCATAATTTATTGATTCGAATTTATCGGAGTTAAATACCATCCTATTTATCTCCGCCCATTCATATATTTTGTTTAGATCTCTTTGTAGTGAGTTCCTATCTTCATCACAAGTAATTTCTCTACTTATTCTTGTGTCATCGGCGAAACTTCTCACTACGGAGTTTTCAACATCACAGTCTATGTCTGAGATCATAATAACAAATAGCAGTGCAGCTAATACCGTACCTTGGGGCACACCCAGATATTACCTGGGCTTCATCTAATTTCTCCTCATTTGCAACCACTATCTGTTTTCTGTTTTGCAGGAATTCTTTTACCCATTTTCCTATCTTTCCCACAATATTATGCTTTCTCATTTTTTTCTCCAATATGTTATGGTCTACCTTGTCAAAGGCTTTTACAAAATCTAGATAGATCACATCTGTGTCTTTTTCATTTATCATATTATTGTATATGTTTTCATAGTGAGCTATCAGTTGGGTCTGTGTACTTTTTCCAGGTACGAAACCGTGTTGACCCATATTAAACAAATTATTTTTTACCAAATGGTTCATTATTTTCTTTTTTATTACCCTCTCATACACTTTCATAATATGTGATGTTAGACTAACAGGTCTATAATTGCTTGCCTCTAGTCTTGATCCACTTTTGAAGATAGGGGTTATATAAGCTAATTTATGTTTAACATATATCTCGCTCATATCTACACTCTGTCTTAGCAGTATTGCAAGTGGCTTCGCGATAGTGTTTGCAGTTTTTTTTAACAAAATCGCTGGAACTCCATCTGGTCCGGCTGCCGATCCATTTTTAATTTCGTTTATAGCCGTGACAATATCTGCTTCATTAATATCTATATCCGTTAGATATTCAACATTTTCTTCTCTCATTTCTGTTTCATTATTCTCATTCGCAATTCTTGGCGTGAACTCACTCTTATATTTTTCTGCTAATATGTTGCATATTTCCTTTTTTTCATTCGTTAGCCGTCCTTCAATTCTTAGAGGGCCTATTTCTATTCTCCTTTTATTCATCTTTTTTGCATAGGAGTAAAGTACTTTGGGGTTTCTTTTTATATTTTGAAGTGTCCTTTCTTCTAAGTCCCTTTTTTCCTTTTCTTTCGACTGTATAATCTTTTGTTCTGTATTTTCTATCTTACATTTTATTTCCCTCATTTTCCACACATTTTTTTCTTTTGCAAGATTTTTCTTCCACTTTTTAATTTTCTGAAATAAGATCCTTCTGTCTCTTGGTATGAACGTCTTTTGTTTATTGTTTTTTTTCGGTACATATTTTTCAACAATTTTCTCCAGTATTTTGTACAGTATATCCGTATTTACCTGTATATTATCACTTATAAATACATTTTTCCATTCTTTATTCAGTTCTTCATTTATTTCTGACCATTTTATATTCTTACTGTAAAAGTTATATTTTCCATATCCTTCCCAAAGTTTTGTGCTTTTATTAATTCTGTGATCACTTGCTTTGGAATGAACTATCAATTCTATGACATTGTGGTCTGAAATTCCCGTGTTATACACTATTATTTCTTTAACATAATTCACCTCATTCACAAATACTAGATCTAGGACATTTTCCTTTCTTGGTGGAATGTGGTTTATTTGTTGCATATTATGTTCTAATAGCATATCTTGAAGCTTTTCAAATTGCCTCTTATCTTCTGCGCTACTATTACTATCTTTTTTATATGTATACATACAACCACTTTCTTCTATCCGTTCTTTCCAATCCACGAAAGGAAAGTTAAAATCTCCGGATAGGAGTATATTCCAGTCTTTATGGTTGCTACATATATCATCTATTTTTTCTATTATTATGTCAAACTCCTTAGTGTTTGGGGGTCTGTAAACTACAATATTCATTAGTTTTTCAAATTCAAATTCTACCGCAATCAATTCACATTCTGTGTTGCTGTATTTTTCACATACTTTTCCTTGATTTATGTCTCTTCCATATATTGCGGTTCCCCCTTGATTCCTATTTTTTCTGTCTGATCTATAAGTTTGGAAACCCTTTATCTGGTCATCACTGCCAGTCTCTTGGGAATACCATGTTTCACTTATATTTAATATATCTATTTTTTCAATTTGGGTTAGTTCTTCTAAGAACTCTATTTTCCTTTTAGAGTTACTCGTGACTAAACCCTGTGCATTCATTACTATTATGGTTTGTGTTTCATCCCCATTATTTAATATTGGTAATAATATGGATTCTCCCATGCTTCCTTCCTGTTCTGATATGATGTTCTTTTCTTCATTTCCCGGAATTCTGCCATTAAAAAATCCAACTTTTCTATTATATTTGCTCTTTCGCCTTCATATTTATTTGTGTGTGTATACCTGCAACTGTCCCCATATCTGCACCAACCCCTGGCATTATAGATGCATTCTTTGTAGTTGGGCTCTAAATGTGCAGGTTTGGGTTGAAAGGCCTCATATCTTGGAGCTCTTGGTTCAAAGCGCGGTATATACACGGCCTGCTTTTTTGTTTCTTTTTTTGTTTCTTTTTTGCTTTCAATTTTCTTTTCAGTTTGCTGAGTTTTCTTACTTTCATTCATGGTTGCAGGATGCATATATCGACATTTTTTGTTGTAAATGCATCCTTTTCCTTCTTTTAGGTTTTTGCATATTTTTGGATGGAGATCTCTGCATTCGTCTCCATATCCGTCTAAATACGCACATTTACCATATATTTCATAATTATGGCATATCTTTGGATGCTTGTAGTAGCATCTTTCGCCAAATCTGCAATTCCCTCTTTTCAGCATATTGCAGACTATATCCTTCTTTTCTATTTTTTCTTGTTCTTGCTCTTCCCTAAAATTATGTAGGTCCGGGTAGAGTCTCTTGGGTCTATTATTTGTTTCCATCTGGTAATTTATTTCTTCATAAGTATGTTGTTGGATGGCATCATAGGTTATATCAATGATTTCTTCTGCATCCTTACACATATCCTGTTCATTGTTCTCTTCTTCTTCTTTTT
>NC_090740.1:12987398-12997398 GCF_036898095.1 Palaemon carinicauda | reverse complement strand
CCAAGTTAGATCCAATTCCAAAACAACTATTTCATCATTCATGTAATAGAAGATATATTCAAATAATTACAAATCAACTATGTTTTAATTCATCAAATTATCGTTTTAATATCTATATCTCGCATTAAACTCCAACTTTGCAATGTGATAACTTTATTTCCTTTGTTTCCCAACGTTATTGTAGCTTTTTTTTACAAATGAATTCGAATAAATCTGTTTTGATTCTCATACTAATAATACAAATATTTGTTCAAAATCTATTATTGTAACTTATTTTTTATTTCTTTTAAGTGATGCTTTTCGTGATGAAGTTTTTTGACATTTTCATTCATCATTTTTGTCTATAGCATTTTCTCCTTTTTTCCATTTTTCTTTTATACATAGCTTTTAAAAGTATTATTATTATTGAAATTATCACATATATTAATATTATTAAAATTATTAATATCATCATTATTAAAAACATTAAAATTATTATTATCATTAGCAATATTATTGTTATCATTATTGTAATTATCTAAAATTATTATTCTAGTTAATGAACTATAACTCTAATATTAGTTCGACATTTTCTTGGCGTCATTGTATATAACAAATTACTCAAGACTCTTTTTAGTAATTACCATCTTTCCTTAGATGTAAAATCTCATATATTTCCTCATTAGTGATAAAAGAACTTAATCTAACCAAATCTATAATGTTTTATTTCTGTTTTATCTTATTTTTGTTTTTTTATTTACTTCATTTCTTTCCAGAGTAAAATCAACGGTTCTCGATAATTCCTCAAGTCCCTCATAATTATTATTATTATTATTATTATTATTACTATTATTATTATTATTATTATTATTATTATTATTATTATCAATATCATTATTATTATTATTATTATTATTATTATTATTATTATTATTATTATTATTATTATCAACAATATCATTTTTATTATTATTATTATTATTATTATTATTATTATTATTATTATCAACAATATCATTTTTATTATTATTATTATTATTGTTATTATTATTATTATTATTATTAATATTATTATTATTATTATTAATATTATTATTATTAATATTCAGTAATGCCCGGAAATCACGTTTATATTTATCCAAAATCCCTATATCAGCTGTCTTATCTTCCCATCCAATTACTAAAATTACCAAGAATTCTTATAGTTTCTCTACAGACATTTTTTTTATTTCATTCGTTCTAGATTTTCCATTACTCTACGAGCCATCCCTCCTCCTTAAATCTAGATTATATTTCCATTCAAATGTGGTTCTACTTTTTGGGATTCTGAACTGAATTATTTTTGTATTGTTCGCTAATCAGTTTAAATTCTCCACATGAAATTAAGAAAAAGGAAATCTGAAATTTCAGCCTCACACAACTCAGGCCTCTTGTTCCTTCTCTCTTCCATCCAAATAAAATATTTTAATAAACCTGTAAAAGACTGGATATATCTTTAAAAAATATCAACAAAATCAATTACGATCTGAATAATCTAAACTTTTTGGTATATGAAAGCTTAGAAAAAAATAGCTTTAAAGGTTTTAAAGGCCGCTCATGAATGGCGAAGGCAGAGGACAGTGACATTGCCCTAACAAGTAGGACAATGCCCTAAAGACTGACCATATATCTCATGATCAGCGCCCAAACCCCCTCTCCACACAAGCTAGGATCAGGAAGGGCCAGGCAATGGCTGCTGATGACACAACAAATAGACATATAGGCTACCCAAAACCCCCCATCCTTAGTACACAAGGATGGTAAAGTTGCAGACACTAATGGCACTAACGAGACTGAGCGGGACTCGAACCCCCGACTGGCAAAAACCAGACGTTACAAATCAAGATTAAATATAAGATGGATCTCACCTTCATACATGAAATCATTCCTATACCAATAATTTTTTTAGGGAAAAGAAGTCAGGTATATTTCGCTTTCGTTGCATGCAAAGGTTCAGGGTCAGTGAATTTCAAATAGGTTCTGCAAACGAAACGTCAGAGACAGAAAATAAAATGTACAATTCTTTGAATAAACTTTTTGTTTTAGAGAATCCTGGAGTAATTTCACGAAATAGCTTTTTGTATCTAAGTAGAGTAATTTCAAAATATTTCGAATGTAACAGTTTATTAATGATACCTGAAAATAGGTGATATTGTTTTTCATTATACAATATATATATATATATATATATATATATATATATATATATATATATATATATATATAACTTTTTCTCGCACATAGGAATATCATTATTGCTTCATTCGCTTCGTTGCTTCCTTTCCTCACTAGGCTATTTTTTCCTGTTGGAGCCCTTGGGTCTATAGCATCTTGCTTCTCCAAGTATGGTAATAGTCTTGCTTTTAATAATAATAATAATAATAATAATAATAATAATAATAATAATAATCATAACGATAACGATAACCATAATAATAATAATAATAATAATAATAATAATAATAATAATAATAATAATAATAATAATATAGTTCTTATAGCTTGCTATGCACTTCTTCAGATTTCTATTGTATAGAAATCCATGATTCTGATAAGAAGATCATTTGATTGGCCTTGATGTTGTTCCTGCTTTGATTACGCTAATCAGGAGGTTCTTGCTTTCAAACCTTAACAAAGGTGAAACGCGATTGTATTATTAGTACAGTAACAAACAGACTGTAAAGAGCAATTGATAATTGGAGCATGAGGGTACACTCGGACACACTATTCGGTCTTATTTCTCTTCCGCTTCTTTTGTTAAAGTTTTTAAAGTTTGTATAGAAAATATTTATTTTGTTGGTGTTTTTGTTCTTAAAATATTTTATTTTTCCTGGTTTCCTTTTCCTCACTGGGCTACTTTTCCCTGTGGGAGCCCTTTGGCTTATGGCATCTTGCTTTTCCAACTAGGGTTTTAGCTTAGCAAGTAATGATAATAATAATAATAATAATAATAATAATAATAATAATAATAATAATAATAATAATAATGATAATAATAATAATAAAACAGACTTAGCGCAAAGTTTTTAATATTCAATATTTTAATATTCATATGAGGCTCGTTTCATAATTTCCTTTTCAAGATTTTATAGCTGTTCATTACTTCTCTTGTAGTTTATTTGACTCATTGTTTCCTTTACCTTACTGGGCTATTTTTCCCAGTTGGAGCCCTTGGGCTAATAGCATCTCACTTTCTGAATAGGATTAGGGCTTACATAATAATAATAATAATAATAATAATAATAATAATAATAATAATGATAATAATAATAATATTATTATTATTATTATTATTATTATTATTATTATTATTATTATTATTATTATCATTATTATTATTATTATTATTATTATTCTTTTGTTGTGGTTTTTTGCTGCTGTAATTTACCATGGCTAAACTGGTAATATTAACATCTCTCTCTCTCTCTCTCTCTCTCTCTCTCTCTCTCTCTCTCTCTCTCTCTCTCTCTCTCTCTCTCTCTCTCTCTCTCACACTTCTTTACCAATGGGGCCACAATTAGTTTTTGGCCCTGTCGTGAAATCCCTCATCAATCTTTGTGAGTCCAATTATTCCTTCAGGGAATAATGGATTCTCCCGAATGCCAGAAGCTAAGAAAAAACTCTCTTTGACTCGGGAGTACTTTTCCAAAATCTTTCTTCTTCTGGTTTTCCTCTAATATTTTACTCTAAATAAAGATTAACGTTGAAGTATTTATTGCTTTTAATACAATACTTATGTCTTTTTGAGAAATGTTCCTACCTACTGTATATCTTTTTACTTTTCATTTACTAAGTTGATTATGTAAATTTTCTAATAATGTTTATAGTTTTCAACTTAGATTTATTCTATATAGGATTTAATAGGAAGAAATATAAAAAGTGGAGGCACTTTCACTGATGTAATGCCAAAGTATCTTAGGAGCAGTTAATTTGAATGTATATTTTCATAGGTTTTTGAAAGTTCTGGAATATGATACGGTATATATATATATATATATATATATATACATATATATATATATATATATATATATATATGTATATATATATATATATATATATATATATATATATATATATATATATATGTATATATATACATATATATATATATATGTGTGTGTATATATATATATATATATATATATATATATATATATATATATATATATATATATATATATATATATATATATATGTGTATATATATATATATATATATATATATATATATACATATATAACTATGTATGTGTGTGTCTCCCTTTCTGAGTGGGCATACCTCATCGTGATGAAAGAATTTACAAATCGTCGTGACCAGCTAAGCTGTGCTAGTCAGGGGCACCCATACTTGGTAGGTTTGGAGTGAGCGATCAGAAAAAAGTAGTGGCGTATATGGAAATGAAACGTTTTTAAACATGATGGCATTTGCAACAGCAAATAAGATTCACTTTATTAAGCCGATTATGAAAAGAAAACTATTAATAAAATTAATTATGAAGGTAAAATTTTAGAAAACCATCGAAGCTCAATGTACCGGGCGAGATATTGTTATGCCTTCTTATTTAAAGATACTGCATTGTCGGAATGGACAAAGTATGTTGTTTGCTAAGAGCTTTCCTCATGCAGTAGATGATTTTGCTTAGTCGTAGACCAGCAACCAATGATACATTTGAAATAGATGTGTTGACTTGGACACATAACAGGAAGTTTTGATGTTATAGTTCATGATTCACAAAAGCTATCTAAAGGAACAAGTATTGCAAGAGATAGCTACATAATTTGTGCAAATGTTTTTTGTATTTATTCCTCTCAAGTCTTTTATTTACCTTTTACAGGTTTACTAAAACGTTTTTACTTATTTTTTTTTTTTTTAGAAATTATATTATTAAATTTATATACAGTGAGGAATTCGAATTTGATGTTTGCCAGTAATATTCTATATATTCAATCCTCTCTGGCCTTTTATCTACCTTTTACAGGTTTACTAAAACATTTTTACTTATTTTTTTTTCTAGAAATTATATTACTAAATTTGTACAAATTGAATAATTTGAATTGGGTGGTTACTAGTAATTTAGTCACATAATATATGCATGTATTTTGAGTATTTATTCCTCTCAGGTCTTATATTTACCTTTAACAGCTTTACTAAAACGTTTTTCCTTATTTTTATCAGAAATTATATTACTAAATTTGTACAAAGTGAAGAATCTGAATTTGATGGTTACCAAAAATTTAATGAAATTTTATATTAACTTTCATAAAACAGAATTATATTATCCCTCGTAAATTCCAAAAGCCATATTATTTTTTTCATATGCATCATAACTAAGAGCCATATTCACTACGCTTAATGTTGACGTAGAAATGTACACCACCTTCCCTCTTTTAAAAAACAAATGAGAACGAATGGACGCCATATCTCCTACCTTTCACCTCTTTTGCTTAAAAGGAAGCTTCTTGAATTATTTATGTTGACAAACTTTTTTTACACCCGATGGTGAAAAGAAGTTTTAGAGAAGAAACCCGTCCGAGGAAGGACTAGCTCGAGTCGGTGTTGATTCTTGCTAGCAATAAACCAAACAGATCGATTCTTCTTCTTCTTCTTCGTTGTCGTCTTCTTCTTCTTCTTCTTCTTTTTCGTCGTCTTCTTCTTCTTCTTCTTCGTCTTCTTCTTCTTCTTCGTCGTCGTAGTCGTCGTTGTCGTCGTCGTCTTTTTCTTCTTCTTCTTCGTCGTCGTCGTTTTCTTCTTCTTCTTCTTCTTCTTCTTCTTCTTCTATTAACGTGTTTTTTTCTCATTCGTATGGAGTAAACACAGTTGCCTTCTTTTGAAGGACTTTGCTTTGACTTTGGGGTAGACCGTAGTCCAGATCGGCTGCCCTGCCTGACAGCGCTTAAGACCCCGGTAGAGTATGTTCCTACCTTGTACCAGTCCCCAGCGTCCTTCCTCCCAGCAGCAGCGGGGAGTCGTAGCGCGGTTAGGTCGACGGTTCGAGATAAGAATCCTTTTTCACCCACTTCATCTCCTTGTAGGAAATTGTCTTGCATATCCTGCAATGTTATGTTGCACCCGGCCTGTTGAATAAGATACATAGAGGATAAAGCTACATTGTAAATTCACGATTGATTAGAGTCGTTTTAAGTCCTACATATTAAATGAAACATTAGCTTTTATTCTCTACCAATATTGGTTTGGTTCTCACTGTTTTAAATTTCCTGCAATACTTTCGTTTTCGTGGTCATATTTCAAGCAATATCAGGTTATATCTATAATGCTATAATATTATTACGTTATTTTTTCTTCTTTTACCAATCGTATCCTACTCGCAATTTTAAATGAGCATTAGATATTTTCTATATATTATAAAGAAACTTATGCTGAAATTCTACCACGTCGTTATTGGAGTGAGAGTGAGCTTTGAAATTTATTTCAGCATCTCTCTCTCTCTCTCTCTCTCTCTCTCTCTCTCTCTCTCTCTCTCTCTCTCTCTCTCTCTCTCTCTCTCTCTCTCTCTCTCTCTCTCTCTGTATATATATATATATATATATATATATATACTTATATACATATATATATGTATATATATATATATATATATATATATATATATATATATATATAATATATATATATATATATTTACATATATATATATATATATATATATATATATATATATATTTACATATATATATATATATATATATATATATGTATATATATATATATATATATATATATATATATATATATCCCAGACTTCCTCTTTGCATAAATCCCTTCCTTCATTGTTTGAAATATACGCTTATCCATTTCAGTTATGATACAAATATATCAACAAGTCTCTCTCTCTCTCTCTCTCTCTCTCTCTCTCTCTCTCTCTCTCTCTCTCTCTCTCGAATAAGTCCTGATTGTTCAGAATAACTTTGACCTTTGCTTTTACTCATTTCTTTTATTCCTTTCAATATATAATTGTTTAAGCTTTTGTATCTTCATAGTTAAGCTTTATTTTTGTATTTATGATTTCTGCTGAAATTAAAAAATGAAAAAGTTCCATCCAAAATTGCAGCCTATACGAAAATCCTTTGTTTTAGTGTTTACTTTTTACACTAATGTTATGATAATTTATTCATGAGAGGACAGAGAGAATGCGAGATATCATAGTTTATTATCATTTTATATAAAATAATCGTAAAATGTACATAGTTAGAGAATAGCTGTATTGATAATCCTTGTCAAAATGTTTATTGAATAAATAGATTATTAAATGGAATGCTTTTTTTCCGAAGGCTTTTAGAAATAGTTCAGAGTTTGGTTTAAAGGAAACTTTATTTTTTTGGTTTCTAAAAGACTAGAGAAGAATACGAAAATATATATTTCAATTGTTAATGTAAAATAACGACCACCACTAAGAGAGGGACAAACCTCTTGGCTAGTACAGTTGGCTTCATTAATACCGGCACACTTCACGGGAAAGTAAGGAGACGGCTGGCAGCTATAGGCTACATTGTAGCAAACAACAATGTGTTTAACAAAAGAGAAACTGCCAAGACAGCCTATAAAGCCAAGACAGCCTATAAAGCCAAGCCCCCTGGCTAGTAAACGTGCATTTTTAATCCTTCTAGAAGTACTGTCTACAAAGGTATTGCTATTTGCTTATCAGAACGTCACGTGAAATGTACAGGAATTAATGAAGACAGCTTGTACAGTGATGGCCTTTTATGGCTGCGATAAGAAAAGATCAAATTTCTCCAGGACCGAAGAGGATCCAAGTTTGGGTGATAACTTCTGCTTTGCGGCGCATCTTCAGTTTTAAAATAAACCAATAAAATGAAAGTAAACAAGCATAGATAAATAAACAAGCCCCGGAAAAGGAATAATCATGGAAACACAAGTCCTTCGCAGGCTGACAAGAGAACTCACCTCCTGGAAGTCCACAAGCCATGATATTACAGAAAAAAAAAATAAATAAATAGATAAATAAAAGGAGCTATTGGGTCTTCCCCAATCTTTTCACTTCACACTATACTTCGCTTTAACACTATCCCCTCCAATCCTAAAAATACTAATTCACCCCCCTCCCCTCTCCTACCTATCCTATCCCCCTATACTGTAGCTGTAGCTGTACCTCGTCTGGGCTTCGCACTCCTGCCACGGTCGTCATGCTGCTTTCATCCTATCCTATCCATCCTATCATCATCCTTATAAAACATTACCATCTCCACATCCTTATCCCACGTATGGGCTGCTAACCCAGTGGCCCGTGTCCTGCTATATGCATACCATAGGCCACGTGGCCGATGTGGTAACGTCCCTGACTGGTGATCGCCAGACTGGGGTTCAAGTTCCGTTCAAACTCGTTACTTTTTTTGGTCGCTGCAACATCACCGGCGCGTGTTTAATTTCGGTCTTGTGTCCTAGAGAAACACTGACTATCTATCTTAAATAAATATATTCATTAACAATTTCTAAAGGTTCGTCTATAACTCTTTTACTTTTCATAATCTTATTTTATTTTCCAAAAGCTCTTCATCCCATAGTTATCGTTCTTTTAATTTTAGTCTCGAGTCCTGGGGAAACACTTACTAGCTGTCCTAAGTACATATATTCATTAATAATTTCTAAAGGTTCATCCATAACTCTTATTTATTGTCTCTCTGCATTTTCATTGAACATTATCCTAGATCTTATAGAAAACCTCGGCAGTAATTTATAAATAGTATACATCTTTATTATAGGGACAGACATAAGTAAGTATCCCCATTAATTTCTAAATATTTTACATTTTTATTAGGAGCAGACATAAGTAAGTATCCCAATCTCATTGAGCATTTGGAGGAAATTTAATAAACGAAAATTATCGTCATGGAATTATAGAAAAATCTCCTGGGATCCATTTATAACTTCGAAAAAAAGGCAGCATCCAGGACAGTACCAGGTGGATTCCTTTTCGCTGAATAATTCACAGAATAATTTCTAACTTATATGTAAACGAGTTATCTTTTACAGGAGAGAAAATTCCTCTATTAACCCGCAGTGAGACTCAATTTTCTTACACCATTCCTACATTCGGTCATCGGATTTACCTCAGTAAAAAGTAAAAAACACCGGTTTTATATGTTGTTTTGATTCAACGGTTTTACATATAGAGAGGAATTCGTGGGAAACCCGAATCTGAAAGCGAGTTCACACTTTCATATATCCTTGTTTGAGTTAAAACACCATAAAATCTCTATGTTCGTCATCTTTCCGAATATTCGTATCTATACTTTTGATACCTCCGAATTTTAAAAGCTAAATCAGAGTAGACTGTATGACAGTATTAGTTTTAATATCGGAAGAAATGTTGTGATGGATAATTTTAATGTTTTATAACATAATGATATATATATATATATATATATATATATATATATATATATATATATATATATGTATGTATATATATATATATATATATATATATATATATATATATATATATTTATATATATATATATATATATATATATATATATATATATATATTTATATATATATGTATATATATATATATATATATATATATATATACACATATATATATATATATATATATATATATATATATATATATATACTGTATATATAAACATATATGTATGTGTGTGTCTCTATGTATGACGTTAATATTCTATAGAAAATGCTTGATCATATCAATTAGAGGATAATATTAGCTTGATTAAAAAATACCTTATATGCATATTACAAAAAAAAAATATATATTTATATATATATATATATATATATATATATATATATATCGAGCAAGAAATTCTTCGCAGAGTTTTTGAATTTTAAATACAATAGCTTAGGAATATTATAATTAAATTTTAAGTAATATTAGATGACCTCTTATATATACGAATCTAAGCCTCCAAACAGAATAGAAAAGAAAATGGGGAAACTGGGGGTATATAGTAAACCTCGTAAATTGAA
>NC_090740.1:12979898-12982398 GCF_036898095.1 Palaemon carinicauda | reverse complement strand
TAAATTCTTTTAAAATGTTTGCAGATCTTGTTGCATGTAAATGCATCAAGTTTGCACATTCCATATCCTATATTCAAAGCGTTTTAGATAAAACGCTCATTCAGTTATTAGTTCAAAGGTAGTTTGGCGTTCGTTTAAATATTGTTTTTTGTTTAAACCAAAATTACAAAAAAGGCACAAAATATAAGATAGTAAGCAGTGATAACATCACTAAATATATTGGACATGAACTATAGGCTACCAACGCAAGGGCCAATGACCCCCATATTTTAAGGCTGAGGTCAATCTAAAACGAACGAACAAACATTGGACATAAAGAAGAAAATCATCTAATTCATCACATATATCTTAATGTATCTTCACTAATGGAATATCTAAAATTTAAAAAGAAAAACCATAACACGAAGATTATTGAAGCTGTTCCGTTGAAAGGAACACATCTGCAAAAGATGAATTCGTCGAATTGCTTCAAATAAGTTCAGTGAAACCTCATCCAATAGACTGAGTCAAGAATTCCCGGAATATAGTAAGTGCTGAAATGCAGAAGCTGGCTTATTGGACTATTACACTTTCTTAAAGAAGCAAGAATGAGAAGAAATGGAAGAAAAGTATCCGCCTTGAAAGTCGAGAATTAGTGAAGTTCGTTGAGGTATTACGAAGAGAGTAATTGATCTAGCTGAGTGAGTAATTTGTGCTAATGATGGTTGGGAAATTACTGGGAAAGCATTGAAATAATTATATTAAGAATATACTAAAATTAGACAAATTATCTCCATCAAAAGAGAAGAATCTTATCAGGTGTGTGAGGCAATTGGTGCTGATGTTGTTTGAGAAGTTTTTTGAAAATTATAAGCCTTTCGAAACAGCAAAAGTACCAAATTATCTCAGCTGACTCCTTCACCGGAAAAAAAAATATATTAAAGAGAGATAAATTATCTCCATCAAAATAGAAAAATATTATTAGGTATGTTAGCCAATGAGAACTTCACATAAATCCATACAGAATACACAAAAAGATAGGTGAGATGAGATTAGATAAAGAATTTGAGTTCCCAACGGACATCATTGTCAAACAGAATTTCATTTCGCTGAATGCTATGTAAAGAAAAGGATTACGCTCTTGACTACCTCATTGGGGTGAAAATCACTGTTTCATAGAGACACGATGTCAAGTTACGTACCTGTTATCAATACTAAAATAAAAGTACTCAATGCAGATGAAAATAATGATAGTAACTCATATGCTAGAAGACAAAGTTCGGCATTTCTCCATTTATTAATGAAAATCTAAAAGAGTGAGTTTGTAGCAATTGAATTAACAAAACATATATGTCTTGTGGTGAAGAAAGTATTGGAGCTTGGAGAGGGGGGAAATTCGAATAGATAAAGAGACTCGTGTTAAAGAAAACAGTAAATCTCTACGTTTAAGGATTTATTGGGTAAGAATGGGTGTTGCAGTAGTACAACTTGTGGTAGAGAGCGAATATAGTCCAGGGATGGGTAAGATTGAAGGAACCAATGCTATTTTTGTAGACATTTTGTAGAGGATAATATGCAGGTTATGCTCATAAATTGTAATGCAAAGCATAAAGTACTAGAAAGAACGTGTTTAATTAAATATATATATATATATATATATATATATATATATATATATATATATATATATTTATATATATGCATATACATATATATATATATATATATATATATATATATATATATATATACATACATAAATTATTGTACATTATACAATGAAACCATCAACGTTACAAGCAAATATTGAAAAGGTTATGTTAGCCCTCCCCTAAATTACCTATATATCATTCTTATACGATTCCAGCACCAATTCTGTATTTCCTCTGCACAAGCGTCCCAGCGTTTATGGCTAAGGGATATTGCAACCCTCTTGCAATTGACCGTGAACGAAATATCGGTATTTGCAAGGAATTGATGTTGATATTTAAACGAAGTTTCATTGTTGGCCAACGGCCAATTCCATAAGGTCGTCGAGCCTGATACAAAATCCAATTAAAGTCGCCTTAATTGATATTTCAAATTGACCCAACGTTATGCCAAGGGCTCTTCCACTTCATTCTATTTAATAGTAAAATTTGGTGGTTGTTTCGTGGTTTAAAAGATTTAGAACAAACGTTAGAACAAGTGTTAGAGTAAATGTTAAAACAAATGTTAGCCCAGTGGATTTTTGCATGAGATGTAGAGTTGGATTTAGAAAATCAAAAAGGCTTTTGATGTGATTTTTATTTTCCATTGCAAATATATTAAGAAATAAATATTGGAAACATTTATTATTTTTTATCAAGGCTACATATTTTAATCACAAAGGCGTGAATTGGCAAGAATAATGATCAAATGGTTTCGTTTCCTTCTTATTATCAGAATAATCATCATAAATGTCCTTTTTCTATATATTTTTTTTTTATTTTCCATAATGTAAATATAGGAAAATTACAGTTGAAATTTGTCTTTTTATCAT
>NC_090740.1:12967398-12969898 GCF_036898095.1 Palaemon carinicauda | reverse complement strand
TTCCCTGTTGGAGACCCTGGGCTTATAGCATCCTGCTTTTCCAACTAGGATTGTGGTTTGGCAAGTAATAATAATAATAATAATAATGATAATAATAATAATAATAATAATAATAATAATAATAATAATAATAATAATAATAATAATAATAATAATAATAATAATAATAATGATGATGATGATAGCAAAATGTTTGCCTATGGACGATGAGAATACGCCATCATTAAATAATATATAGTTCTATGTTCCTTCATCTATCCTATGTTGCAAATATATGCAATATGGAAATTCAGATGGTTTCATGTGATAGCCAAATAGTTATCATATTTTAATTAGCGATTAGCTTAAATTATTACAAGCAATATTCATTTCCTCCTATACATCTAACAATATGACCATCGATAGCTATACTCGTAACCATACCTATAAACAGAATTACATTTACAATCTGCATAGTTAAGCAATCTTGTTGACCCTAAGAATATTATTGTTTATATGATTAAGCTTGCATACTCATCAAGATAAATTTGATTTTAAGGATTTAATTTCCTTAAACTAAAAAAATGCATTATAATTTTACTTCCAGTTCATCATAACAACCAAAAATTGCTTTTATTTTTCATTCTTACATAGAATATCATTGTGCACTCATGCTACAAAGTATAGCATCAATTCCACCAATGTTTCAGACATAAGGCATATAGCTATATTTAACAAGCTGTATCTAGCAAATTTACTTTTGAGAAACACATTTGGTTGGATTCCTCTTCTGTTGCGCAGAAATATGGACTTATTGAGAAAGACTAGAGAACAATGGTTTGGATTTGGAGTGTCCTCTCTTAGAAGAGCTGCTTACCATAGCTAAAGGGTCTCTTTTACACTTACCACCTTCAAAAGGGTGTAACTATCCATAAATTCAACTAGTCAAAAACGTATATTTACTGTTGCTTAACAAAAAAAATAAGCAGGACCACCTTACATCCTTTGCAGTTTGGTTTGGAAAACACTGACAAAGTGAACTCGGAAAATCTGGTTAATGGAAGTAAGTGGACGAATTTGTAATGAACCACTAAACGTTGAATAGGTTTTGTTTTTGGTATTTTAGTTTTTCTTAATGTGACTATTTAATATCAGAAAATCTATTAGTATTTGGGATTGATTTTCGATCATATTTCATGTTTTTTCTTAATTTCCTATGTATAACAAACCAAATGCAATTATATCTTATTTCATTGTAAGATACGAGAAAAAACAACTTCGAAAGACTAAAATGCACAAATATTATAAATTGTACCCCCATTATATATATATAGCCTTTAGGCCTACGTAATTACTCTTTAATGATAAGAGCACGTGTACAAGACATATTGTTAAATTAGTTTCACTAATTGAACTGTTTCGCAATTTCCTGAATAATAATAGTATTCTCATAATCATTCCAAAAACAATTTAATTTTGTGTCAGCTTTTAAAAAGATTGAGAGACACTGTATATGGTTTCCATGACGATAACTAATCTCAAATTCAGCGTCAAAATTGCTGTTAATTGTTTTTCCTGGCTCCCGTCATCCACAGATAATGTCGTTGAAACTGGTGGCATTTGAGGAAAAGGAAAAATAAATTTTCTTAATAAAGGGAAATCATCATTTAATTGTAATGTCGTTTATAACAGACAGTGAGACTTATAAACACCCGATGTTATGTATTCTTAGCAGACACCATTAATCAACTTGTTTGCTTTGGTTTTTCTATATCCTAAGAAATGCAACTGTTTTAAACAGATTTCAATGTTACAAAGTATTATATAAATAAATTTATGTTGTTAAATAATAATTAAATTTATCAATATCATATTATAGGACCTGTGAGAAAATTTTACTTTTATATATCAAATGTTGATGTTAATATTAAAACATTGTAATGATTTGTAACTCAAAGATATCATTATATTCTAGAATAAGAGCTTCTGGATATTAATCGTAATTTATTGTCGCCTCTGACTTTGCTTATAGTTTACCCTGAAAATTCAGGAACGTTTGAGAAGAAAACGGGTCACTGTATGAAAAGAAAACGTGTAGCACATTTGAGGGGAAACTAATATCAGCCATCGTTAGGTTAAGGTAAGGCTGCTTTTGTGGAGACATGATTTGTGACACTTTCTGTGACCCATGACTGACCCGGCAAGTTTTGAATAATGATGAAAAAAATGAGATTATGATCATAGGAAATTGAAGAAGAGTAAAATTTCAGAATAACATGAATTGATGCTCGGCGTTATAGCATAAAAAAATATTTTTTCTTTTTTTCTATTTTCGAGAAAGTATTGGAATAAAAGAAGCTTCTAGATTTACAGGTTCTCCTGGCGGTACCAACAGTGAAATTATAACCTTTTCTCATCAATAAATGTATTGTTAAACTTCAAAAAAAAAACTTTTAGCATTTAACAAAAGGAAAATTGAAGAGAGAAATAATATCATATACATAAAAAAAGACTGTTTCAT
>NC_090740.1:12957398-12962398 GCF_036898095.1 Palaemon carinicauda | reverse complement strand
CCCAGCAGCTTCCATTCAGGTACATTTTGGACTAACTCATCCTTCCTTCTTGAAATATGCCCTATCCATCTCCATCTCAATAATCTAACTATGTCATTCACATCGGGCACCCCTGCCACCTCACTAACTACTGCATTTGATATAAGCTGTTGCTATTTTGAATCCTAAAATCCTTCTCAATGCTTTATTCCCCAAATCAAGAAAAGTTGAATCACTTATTACAGTGCTGTACCACGACTGGTTCCCTTAAGTTGATATCGATCTTACAAGTGAAATGTATGTCTTGATTTTCCTATAAACTGAAATTCGATTTGACTTCCATACTTTCTATTTCTTAATAAAAGTAAACAATCAAAAAACACATATGTACTATATCAGCTACTATTCATTTTCTTTATGTTTTCCTCATATTTATAACTAATATTTTCACATTTCTGTGAATAATTTCAAACTCTCATGTACCTCCAAAGGTTGTTTGATCTCTCTCTCTCTCTCTCTCTCTCTCTCTCTCTCTCTCTCTCTCTCTCTCTCTCTCTCTCTCTCTCTCTTCAATGATATGAATTATCTGGTTACGTATTATTTTGCTGAAGTTTATAGACTCATTCAGAATCGATATACATATAAAACACATTCTCTATAATCAGGTAATACGTGTATCCATGTATAAAGAAAGTATTCTGATTCACTAAACTACTGTTGAAATATAGATTTCAATATCAAGAAGCTTATAAAAAAACTATTACCAGTTGCATGATTCCAGTGAAATATATATATATATATATGTATATATATATATATATATATATATATATATATATATATATATATATATATATATATGTATATATATATATATATATATATATATATATATATACATATATATATATATATATATATATATATATAGATATAGATATATACTGTAATAATAGCTTCTATACTTGCCTGCCGCAAAATTGTCTTTTTCGAAATTTACCAAGCGAGTGACAGTTACTCTGCATTACTTACTGTCTTTCTGCGTTTAGAGTCCTTGGCTGGGCACAGCGAGCCTTACTCAGTCTGCCTTGCCACTTCATCAAGCAGTTGGGTGGTTGGTGTTAACCTGTATGCAAGCAAATTCGAGGTTCGTTAAGTTGGTAAGTAAAGAACTGCCTTTAGTTGACTTTCACTCTCTTTTGTAAGTTCCTTATACTTTTATCATTTTGTGTTAACTGGCGAGATGGTTATATTAGTAGATTATTTGTGTATACTAAATGTTTCAAATTTCCATGTGTTAATATACCGGTTTAAATTTATTTTGCTTTTAAATACCTTGATTTAACCTACCGGTTTTAAATTTGTTTTTAAATACCTTGATTTAACCTACCGGTTTTAAGTTATGTATACTTAATTTTTTAAATTCCCTTACTGAACATAAAAGTTTTAAGGTCTCTCTGTACATCTAGTTATCAAATACCCTGACTTAACATAAGTTTTAAGTTATTTCTATTTATATTTAATGTTTCTAAATCCCTTACCCTAACATGCCGGTTTAAGTCATTTTTCTGTATACCGAAGCTCTGTTAAATACTACGTATCAACCTGTCTTTATATATGCTTTCAGGAAAGAAAAGTCTGGATTCCCCTGTATACCATTGCGTTCGAAGTTTATCTGGAAGGGAATATTTCTTAGGCCAACGTTACCTGGATTAACTTTTCGTACTGACCCACATGTTACTATATACAAGATTACTTTATACAACTCTGGAATGTGGTGACGTATTTTTCAGTCTGGACAAAAAGGCAAGTATTATTTCAGGGTTTTCATGTTTCAAATCTTAAGCAAGCTAGTCCTCCCCGATTAGGGGCGGCGCCCCTAATCGTGGGAGGACGTTCCCTTTAGCACACGGCAGACCTTAAAGGTCTGCCGTGTGCTATAGGGAGGCTTGCTTTTAAAGGTATTTTCGGTGAGTGTTTTTAACTTTTCGTACTTTTATTTAGGTTGTGCAGTTTACTTTAAGCTTGTTAATAATAAAGTTTACTTAAAGCCTGTGAATAACAAAGCTTTTCAAATTTTCTAAACTTATTTGCTTTTATTATAGTTATATAGATATCTTTGATAATTGAGTTCTACTCTAGGTTTTAAGTACGGAATTAGTCATTTTATTATGCTTTTATTAGTTTAATATTACAGGCTTAAGTTGAGTTTTTGATTTAGGGAATCCTAACATTTAAAAGAAGAATTTCTAATAATTTATTCTTTTTCAGATTGGATGGCGCGTCTGTATGAAATTAGATGGAAATATTACTCTACTTTGGTTTGGTTGAAGATGGTTTCTGGACATCCTGGCTAATTATTTTATACTTTTGACTTTTAATGGAAATCGTGCAAGATCATTAAGTCTTTGAGTAAATATTTCTGCTGGATTTTTGAAATTCCGGCTTGTACTGGAAGATTTGTTCAACTTGATTTACAGAAATTCTGGGAAAGGGTTACTGGTAAGTTTAAAGCAAACTGAACATGATCTGGTAAATTTTGAGTGAGGTTCTCTGTAATGAAATGTCTGAGTCATTAAAGATGACTAAGAGCAATTTTAATAAAACAAGATTACTGAACTTTTTATGGCAATTATGGTTAATCCTGGTAAGTTAGCCATGGAGTTAATTAAAACTTAATTGGTTTTGATAAAAATAAGCTTTAAATTAAATTTAAATATAGTTTGTAATTGATTATCTAAACCCATTTCTACCTTCTTAAAAAGGTTTAATTGCATAAATCTAAAAAAAAACTGTTTACTACTTTACGGTTGTTAAATTTGTTTGATCTTGTAAGCTATTACTGAAATGTTTAAAAGGTTTTCAAACTTCCTTTTTGTTTCAATGGTTGAAATTAATTTAATTTTATCTTGTGACAAGAAGTTTCAAAAAGGCGACTTGGTTTTGTAATAAAGGAAACCGCATGGTGACTGAAGATAGGTATAAAAACATAAGTATATGAAAACAGAAATTGGGTAATTTCATTAAAACTCCCTTGTAATAATTTAAAATTGGGAAGCCTCCTTGCCTTCCTAATTACCAAAGTTTATCTGGTTCAATATCAATTTGTTTGAGTTTTTGACCATTTTACATATGTCGGTATAGTTTTAATGTGCAAAATGGAAAACTACCAGTAAGTAGTCTGCGTCAAACGGACGTGTAATAATGCAGCGGTACTAGTGTTCCCAGTACTCTTGGAATTACTTATAACTGAAGGATTAAAGTTTGAAGGAATAAAATTTCAAGTGAAGCATTGAAATTTGAATGATTAAAATTTGTAGTAGTGTAGGATTAAAATTTGAGGTATTGAAGGGTTGAAGTATGAGAGTATTGAAGGGTTGAAGGGTTGAAGGGTTGAAGTATTGAAGGGTTGAAGGGTTGAAGTATTGAAGGGTTGAAGTATGAGAGTATTGAAGGGTTGAAGTATGGGAGTATTGAAGGGTTGAAGTATGAGAGTATTGAAGGGTTGAAGTATGAGAGGGTTGAAGGGTTGAAGTATGAGAGGGTTGAAGTATGAGAGGGTTGAAGTATGAGAGTATTGAAGGGTTGAAGTATGAGTGTATTGAAATATTTAATCTTGAGCACAGCGTACAGGATGAATTTAATGAAGACTGTTTTTGTCTAGGTATTGCATCACCTATAAAATATAACTTTCGGGGAGAACTTAACTAATAAATTCGTAACCATTGTGTGCAAGGTTAAGCTGTAGCTGCAGGTTACTTCGGCTTTCTTCGTTTATTCGTTAAGTAGAGTAATTATTTTTTGGGGCATTCATAATTAAAAGTTTTGGAAGTATTAATTCTTCAATACTATGGAACATATTTTCAAACTGCTTTAGCTAGGCCATCAGATACCTGGGAAACTGTACAGTACAATGCGTTGATAATCATATAAGCAGTTATGCAGTTTCGAAGTACTGAAATTCTAAAAGTAAAACTTAGCATGATTTTTGCTTGAATGATGTTCAGAAAATGCTAACTCGTTTGCGTCCTAAGGCTTTTATTTTATAATTTCAATTAGAATTCTAACTTTTTGTTAAACGTTTGGATATCAAAGCGAATTAAACAAACTTTCCAAAACTTGGTAGTGAAGATTACTTAGAAATATTCTTCCTTTATATTTTTTTTTTTTTCCATGCAGAACGTTAAGAATTCTTACCTGGACAAAACATCCCTTTCCAGGGTCATTATCAGGATACCAGATAACTCATAATCAGTCAATCAATCAATACAGGATCATTAAAGTGTTTATAGAACTCTGTCTGCAGTAGGTGTGAAGCGACCACTAGTGAGTTATATGGGCAGATACTTCAGTTTAAGAATTAAACGGCCTCAAAACTGATAGGATATTTGTCATTTTGTCATGAAAATTTAATAAAGAAAATTAAATCAGTGGTGTTTTATAAATAATGGAAACTTAAAACATGCATGTCGTTTTAATTTTCATTGTGTACAACGATGTAGGTCGTTTTAAAGACAGTTTTATATTGTAATTAACTAACTTAATTATTGCAGGGAGCATTTAATCCCAAGGTTACTCATTTATAACACTAATTATAGAACTTAGGGTATATTATCATTATAACACTAATTATAGAACTCGAGGTATACCATTATAACACTAATTATAGAACTTAAGGTATATTATAATTATAACACTAATTATAGAACTCAAGGTATATCATTATAACACTAATTATAGAACTCAAGGTATATCATTATAACACTAATTATAGAACTCAAGGTATATTATCATTATAACACTAATTAAAGAACTCAAGGTATATTATCATTATAAAACTAATTATAAAACTCAAGGTATATTTTCATTATAACGCTAATTATAGAACTCAAGGTATATTATCATTATAAAGCTAATTATAGACCTCAAGGTATATTATCATAACACTAATTATAGAACTCAAGGTATATTATCACTGCATATGATTTCCAGCCTTTTTTTACTAGTTTGGTTAACCTTAT
>NC_090740.1:12939898-12952398 GCF_036898095.1 Palaemon carinicauda | reverse complement strand
GTTACTGCTCTTAAAATATTTTATTTTTCCTTGTTTCATTTCTTCATTGGGTTATTTTCCTTGTTGGGAACCCTGGGATTATAGCATCCTGACTTTCCAACTAGGGTTGTAGCTTAGCAAGTAATATAATAATAATAATAATAATAATAATAATAATAATAATAATGAAGTGTACTAAAATGGAGTCCGGTAGGATTCATATCCTTAATTTGATTTTTGTATTAGTATTTGGTGTTATTATTGACTACAAGTAACCGGAAAGCTTAATTTCCAAATTTTCCAGGACCCTTAAAAGTCTCATATTTGGGCCTTTTCTCTAAATAGTCTCTACCGAATTAACTCCGAGTCATATGTCAGGAACATATTATATTAAATATTAGGACGTTTTCATCTAGACAGGGGTTTTTAATGGGGCTGAATCAAATTATGAGATTCCTTGATTCTTTAGAGGTAAAGGTGTCATTATAAAGTTAATGAATTGATGATTTAATTTTGAATACTGGTGCAGCACTCCGAATATTCTATAGTTTAAAGGCTCAAATAGGGGTGTGAATCTACACATCACTAATGCATTGACCATTTTGACGATGAAGTTTGATGCAATCTTGGCAAACTTCAACCTGAACCCGTGTGCTTACAGTGTGCGGAACTAAAGCAAGCCATTCAATCATTTAGCTCAACCACTGTATTCGAAATCTATCTTCTCTCCACCTTTTCAATCATGCTATATCTAGCATGCTGCAATTCTCTCTTTTAATCTCATCACCTTCCTTAGTGTTTTTAAACTTCAGTGAGGGAATTTTCTTAATGGTATTTTTAAGTCTTGGCATCTAAGAGCTACCATTTATTCTTAAGAGTAATGATTCATCCAAAATAGACTTCCTAGTACATTATCCATTTTTGAAGCAAAGTGAGACTTGATTTTCCTTCACATAATTCACGTTTTTCTTTGACCAGACGTTGTTATTTTCATTCGAATCTTTCCCACATATATTTTAAACCTTTAGGCATGAATTAGAATTGAGGCCCTTTGCGTCAATAGGCGTAGGATGAGATGATGATTATAATAGGCATGAATTTCGTCTAGGCTCAATTCTATTAATATCAGTCATCCTTAGTGGAAAATAAATTTCTTTTTTTTCTTGCTAACAATGAAAGTCAGCCAATCGAATTCCATGAGCAGAGACTAACTGTGATATATAGTACTAAGACAGCGAAAAAAAAAGCGAAATATATATTTTTTTTTTTTCCATTTTTGAAAATACTAAAGATAAAATCGAGCTTTATAATCAACTATAATAATACGAGTGGTCAAATAATCCCTTGGACTTATTTACTAGATAGTTGCTTGATAATAAATTAAAAAGAAAAAAAAAAGAGTATGAAAAGAAAATAGAAGAAGAAGAAGTAACGTCCAATCTCAATTCAAAAAGAGATAAAAATGGGGAATTTTCTTTATTATAAAAGGCCAGACTCATCTAAGTCTTCTTTTGCCCCAAAAAGATTTCCTTTCTGAAAGAAATGTTAGAACATCATTCCTAACTTCGAAAACTTTCTCCTTTTTGGGTTTCTCCCCGTCCAGTGATTTTTTTTTCCACACTTTATACATGAATTTGATTGAGGGTGATAGTATCAATGAGTAACATATACATATAAAACAGTATATGCTAAAAATAAAGATTTACCATATTTCAGACTGCCAAATAAATTTTCGAAAACAAACACAAACGTATTTATGTATCATGGTCTTGTATTGCATTGGGGTAGAGTTCTCTTGCTTGAGAATACCCTTGGGCACACTAGTTTATGTTATTCTCCTCTTAATTTTTTTTTTTTTTTTTACTTTCTATAGTTTATAGATGAATGATCTATTTTAATGTTGTTACTGTTCTTTAAAACATTATTTTAATTGTTCGCTGCTTCTCATGTAGTTTATTCATTTCCTTATTTCCTTTCCTAACTACCCTACTTTTTTTTTCTGTTGGAGCCCTTGGGCTTATACTATCCTGCTTTTTAATTATGATTGTAGCTTAATTAATAATAATAATAATAATAATAATAATAATAATAATAATAATAATAATAATAAATATTATTATTATAATAATAATAATAATAATATTCTATCATTTTCCTGAAAAAGAACTTTCATTTGAAACGCTTGAATAATCAACTGATTATTACGTCTAAAATTTACTACTTCTGAAATAAATTTGCGCGCTTTTCCTCAGCAAACATCATATATAAAAATCATTATCAAATCTGCGTAAAACACTAAGCGATAATTTGATACTCAAGAACATTATTACTATCTCTTATCTTCTCGGCAGTTCTACTTACTCTACTCTAATAAAGTCTTCTTGTTATATTCCATAATTGATTTTATTAAGAAAATATTTCTTAATTATCACTCAGCTACATCGAGAACACATTTCTGGACGCTAAATGATCTCAGAACGTTTAAAGCTTCAAAACTATTAATATTATAGAATGAAACGAGATACGATTAGGAAGATAACATGCTTTGCCATATATAATCACCGCCTGAATTATGCTTGAAAAAATATGCGGAAATTATTGGATTTTTGTGAGGGGGAGTTCTTTTCAATTAGAAAACTGAATTCTAGGAACCAATTATGTTCGTGTTCCCCCGACATCTCTCTCTCTCTCTCTCTCTCTCTCTCTCTCTCTCTCTCTCTCTCTCTCTCTCTCTTGTATGTTTTAATGATATATTTGAAAGCAAATAGTAAGCTAATATATGTGTTAATTGAAAGCGTTTTATCATTTGATTTAGATATTAAGACGAGGAAAGTATTACTGACGCTGAATTGAACAAATAAGATAGTGTTAATAAGTATAGGATGTATATAATTTCTGCACAATTTCCCTCTAATAGCCATTCGAATGAAGAAGAATACGGCAGGTAAACACTAGAGCTGTACAAGTGTTCTGTTTTCCTTTATATTTTGAAAGCATTAGTTTCTCAATTTTTGTTTTCCGAAAGATTATTGTTTGCATAATGATCTTCCTAATCAGGTAGTTGAATCGTTATAATTTCAAAAGTTCAACCTTGCAGGAAATGTTTTTATGTTGAACAGGCCGACATGAGTCTTTTTATAGTTTATATATAAAAGATCAGTTTTAATGTTGTTACTGTTATTAAAATATCCTATTTTAATTGCTCATTACTTCACTTGTAATATCCTGGTTTTTTTTTTTTATTTCCTTTCTTCAATGGGCTATTTTTTCCCTGTTGGAGCCCTTTGGCTTATAGAATCCTGCTTTTCCAGCTAGGGTTGTAGCTTAGCTAGTAATAATAATGATAATTATAATAATAATAATAATGATGATAATAATAATAATAGTAGTAGTAGTATTAGTAGTAGTAGCAGTAGTAGTAGTAGTATTAGTAGTAGTAGTATTAGTAGTAGTAGTAGCAGTAGTATCAGCAGCAGTAGCAGTAATAGTAGTAGTAGTAGTAGAAGCAGTAGCAGCTGTAGTAGCAGCAGCAGTAACAGCAGCAGCAGTAGTAGTAGTAGTAGTAGTAGTAGTAGTGTTAATAATACGCTGTGAGAAGCTGTGATGGCTATTGTATTTCACCTTGTTACATCAGCTAAACAAAGGGTTTACTGCTGAGTAGAGTACTTAGCCAGAGGCTGTACCACGGGCGTCTTCCCATAACAATTAACTGTTCGAAATTGTGGCATTCTATTATCCTACGTAAAGGATAAACGTAGTTTTATATTATTTTTTTAGAATTATTATTTAGTTATCTTCAAATTAGATGCTATTTTTGCATAAACTTTCATAAAGTTTTGTCTCTTTAATCATGTCTGTAAGTATTGTAATAATTATCCAACTATTGCAAATTGATCAGCAAAATATTTCTTCTTTTGTTTCGAAGTAATCTCTTTGATTTATTATGTATTTGAGGCATTTTATTTAAAATTTTCTATTATATCTCATTTGAAGCCTTTCATTTTATAGACATTATTTGGTTTGTGTTTGTTACATTAATATTTTTTCGTAGTTTCATTTACACTTTTTGATGTATTTTCTAAGACTTGGAATTTATTTCGGTTGTAATTTTTACAATGATGACATTCCTTATCAGGTTAATTACAGCAGCTAAGAAATTGATCGAAATTGGTATTCCTATGTAAGTATCCTTCTCAATCATTAGCTTGATAAAGGATTATCTTTATTTTCATCAAAATATTTTGGCAAATAATGTAGTATACAAATACTAGAAGTAAACAGTTGAACTAGTCAGATTTCCTCACCAGGCTATTTGTGAATTTTGTTGTAAAATTCATCCCTATTTACTCCAGCAGAGGTAAAAAAAACAATAATTTGAGAATTAAACAGGGACTTTATCTATCTATCTATCTATCTATCTATATATATATATATATATATTTATATATATATATAAATATATATAAATATATATATATATATATATATATATATATATATATATATATATATATATATATATATATATATATATATATATATACTGGTAAATAAGTAACTCTAATGTAATTGCATATATACCTTGTAATTAATTACATCACGAATGATTATATCACTTTACAGAGAACTTTTTTCCTCTGTTTCTCACCAATTACATTTAATATAAAACATTAAAAAAAGCAATAGTTTAATAACTTAGTTATGTAGAAACTAGATCTTACCATGAAAAAAATTATTAATGATACAATAATTACGATGCTACTAAGATAATGAAAGGCTTAAAAACTGTAAAGATACTAACATTGTAATGATTGTAACCTTCCAAAACAACAACTTCAACTGCAGAAGTAGTTATGAATTGGCTCCTACTCACAGCTTCTCTCCAATGTCACAAAGAATATAATTGGTAATTTGACCTTTTCCTCTAAGAAGACTTCCTCCTCAATCGACAGATCTCTGAAAATATAATCCTCCTAATGAAGCTGAAACCACAAAACACCTTCATGATTCAGACACTTCACTTGTTATCGACATTAGACTCTTCAGAAGGGACGGCAGGTTCATCCTTGCCAAGATTCTTGGGCAGGGTGTGTTTTACTGTGCCAGTGGAATTATTGGATTTATTTTCAGAAGCAGAACTCCTGAAAACCATTTAACATTTATAAGGACATCTTTTGTTTTATTGTTTTAATCTGATCTTCCTTTTGTTCTTTATGTATTACAAAATGATATCGGCGTCAATGATCTTCGATGTCACGATGCCAGAAAACTCAAAATCAATCAATCAAACAGAAATTGATTCCTCGGTCGATGAACTTGCTACAATAATTATCTGTTAAATGCAATCGACTAAGGTTAAGTTGATCCAATTTAATAGCTATAATCTATTTGCCAGACAGCGGTACAGTTGGACGCAGAAATTTCTGGTACAACATGCTCTGATTTAATGTACCTTGTTATACTCTAACTGCGTGGATCGTTCCTGTGTGTAGCCCCACCCACCACCTCTGCCATGTCTGTTTACAGTATCGGTTTTGTTACTAGCCGTGCAGTTAGTGTGTGACAGGGTGGAAGGCTGGAAGAATTCTGGATCTGAACAAGCCCAGGCAAGTCTTCAGGTGCAGCACACGAATTGGCTGGGGCGCTACCTATGCAGAACTCGTGGTCAGGCAAGCTGTTCTACCGCTCAGATTCTGAATTCTTCACATTCTGTGTAGCCTGCTGAATGGCTGAGAAGCTCGCCCGGAGAATCTTGGTCTAAGGCCCGCTGCTGGGTTGCTGATTGGTGTCACCTTCACTGGTCCTATCACAATCGGTATTAAGGCTGTTAGGTCATTGTGCCGTATTCCTTTGGGTGGAAGGGAGGAGGAACATCTTTTGAGTAGAGTTTAGACTTTGTTTTTCCTGCTAAATAAGTAGGGCCTCAAGGATTCTCAACCTACTGCCATCCGAAAAACTGCCCATGATCTTAATTGTGTTGATTATATAATCGTGCTGGATGTTCTTGTTGTGTAGTTGAAGATAGAGTATTTTCAAGGAACTTGTTGCACGTGGCAGGACAGTCTTCTTGAGAGTCGCATCGTTGTCATCCCGATGTAACAGCCGGAACATCAATGGACTGGGCATTGGTGGGAATATATGACATTGGACCTCTCTGTATGGAAGGGTGGGGTTATTCTTCATAATAAAGAACTTTTTCTCGCTGTCTAGTAGTAGATAATGATGTTAATTTCGGTGTTTTCTTGAACAGGGGCGACGTGATTCTTGTATTTCTTTAATGACTTTCTCGTCTTAATTTTGATGCTAATGAATACTGTAATTCCTTTATAGGAGAGATTGATCTTGGATGTAGAAGTCTCGCTGCAGGGCTCGGTCTTGTAACAATTGTCCATAGTGCGTTTAACCTCTCCATTGACCTGCTTGTTGAGTAACCATTATTCACAATAACCTGGGTGATGCTATCCAGGTCCTTTTGGGTTTTCATCCATGAAAAACAATGAGAGAGGGCCTGACAAATATATACTTAAATGGTGGAAGTTTTGCGTTTTGTCGGACACTCAGTCACCAATCAAGGAGAGTCTGCATTAGGCTCCCTGTAAAGAGTATTATCAAAACCGTGCTCGGCAGACGAGACTAAGACAGCAGTATAAATAGAGCTAGCCAGCCTGCATCAATTTAGTTTCAGCCTGAAAATGAGAGGAGTAATACGGTATCCTCTTGAAACACGACAAAGAACACTCCTGATTACGACTATTTTTATCATGGAATTTTTTAAATAAATTTCCTTATATTTTGATCACCTTCGCGATGTCCAGCATAGCATAAGAAAATTAGAGCCAATGAAAAGCTCAATTATAAAATAAATGCTACTGAGGCAGCCATCATTTTTAACGAGGCTTGTCTGAAAGAGGGTCTACTTCCTAAGATTAATAATAATAATAATAACAATAATAATAATAATAATAATACTTATCATCATCATCATCATCATCATCATCATATCAATGTTAAAAAAAAATTACAATTAATATTTTTATTTTGATGGTATGGCATCTGCTGTTGCTGGTGTTGTTACTATCATTATTAAATTGGAAGTCTCGAATTAAGAACAATATGGTCAAAACGTTTTGAAATAAAACTCATTAATTACATATGGAGAATTATTAAACTAAAATTCCCTGAAAAACTGAAACACGGAAAATTTCTGACATGCATATAAATGACGCTTTAAAAGCTTCATAAATTCAATATCACATAGACCTCATGGGTATTTCCGTTTTTAGAACACCATTAATGCTTTGACAGTTGGGTTACCTTTGTCTGTGTGCAACGCTAACCAGTATTGAATGGCCTTCAGTCGTCCAACTTTGATCGTTTTCCTCTGACAGAAAGCCAATTTGGAGTTGTAGGATGCAGTGCCTCCCAACCACCGCTCTCTCTTCATTTCATTTTCAACTTTTACGTTCCGAAAGCAGTTATTTTTAGCTCGATTTTACGTGCACTGTGAAAGACTGGACAGATGAGGTTAATATTGCAATTTGGATGGAATGGATCAGTTGCTGTTACTTCATTACTTTTTTTTCCTTTTTCTTTTATTTATGAGATATAAGTTTGCTAATTTTATAATTTATATATATATATATATATATATATATATATATATAAATATATATATATATATATATATATATATATATATATATATATATATATATATATATACATATATATACATATATGTGTATATATATACATATATATATATATATATATATATATATATATATATATATATATATTATATATATATATATATATATATATATATATATATATATATATATATATATATATTAGACGGTTCTACATTCATTTAAACTTATTATTAGGAAGGATTTGCTTTGGTAAATAGGACTATCTTATTTTGATCTTTTTCAAAATGTTATGGTATTTTTAAGTTAACTTGAATTATACAATTAGTTGAGTCTTCATTCCAATCATCATAATACATATTGACATATTTATTACTGGCCAGACTCCAGACATCAATAAGGATATATCTGAGGCCTTTATCCTGCAGTGGTCTAGAAACGGCTTCATTTGTTGTTGTTGTTGTTGCTGATATCAATAAATTATATTTACTTAGGGCTATTTATACCGCTCAAAGTCAAGAGATAAAGGTATATTATGGATTTATCATAAATTAAATAAATAATTTTTGATAGAGGACATTTGGGTCGAATATAATAATCAATATTCAATATAATATTCAATAAGTTAAGAGATAAATGTGTATTTTGGATTCACCATAAATTAAATAAATCATTTTTCATAAATGACGTTTTTGGTTGAATATAATATTCAATATGTACATTTCCGCTTTGCAAACCTATGAATTATTTGAACTGAATATATATCCGATATAGCTCACGGCCCATATACTCCTGTTAACAAACTGAATATTGTATGAAACAATAACAAGACTGGATTCACCTATTCCATTTTTCCACTTCCTAGAGCTAATATGTCTTCTCTGGATTTATCTTACTATAATTGTAGCCTAACACTGGAATGGAAATCACCTTTAATAACCTCTAATGAATTAATAATGAAAGAGAATATTTTTTTCTAAGGATAGGTGTAGTGAGTCGATGTCGTTAAAGAAGAAAAGAGGCACAACGTGCCTAATTTCAGTACCACGATAAATATACCCGACTTTAATCTTCGTATATATTACTGAGCACAATAAGAATTCCACAAAATAAAGACTATGACGCAGTACGGAATATAAAACTGTATTTGAGAGAGAGAGAGAGAGAGAGAGAGAGAGAGAGAGAGAGAGAGAGAGAGAGAGAGAGAGAGAGACTATCGGTACATATTAGATACGAAGAAAAAACACCTTTTGGCATTAATTATAATTAATTTCTGTGTAAGCCGTTACATTGGTTCCTTGGAGCAAAAACCAGAGAAATGGAATACAATTAAATGATGAAACCAAGAGATATATAAGTTCATTTAGACTCCGCTGTACATACAGTAGTCCTATCGAACACCGGTATTTGTACTTGGGTACAAACTAACCTAAGGAATAAAGAGGAAAAGACCTGAGAATTTGTGGTGGCCGATATAGTAACGTCCCTGACTGGTGAACGCCAGACTGGGGTTCGAATCCCGCTCAGACTCGTTAGCTTCTTTGGTCGCTGCAACCCTACCATCCTTGTGAGCATAGGATGGTGTGTTTGGGGTAGCCTATAAGTCTATCTGTTGAGTCATCAGCAGCCATAGTCTGGCCCTCCTTGGTCCTAGCTTGGATGGAGAGGGTACTTCGGGGTTGATCATATGTATATATGGTCAGTCTCTAGGGCATTCTCCTGCTTGATAGGGCAATGTCACTGCCCCTTGCTTCTGCCATTCATGAGTGGCCTTTAAACCTTTAAACTCTTGGTTACATGGCATAGAAGTGGCACTGATATGAGAGGGTCTTAATATTCAGGTAACGAGAGAGTGATGCGTCAGCTTAAAACTTAAATGTAATCGTATAAGATACTTGGTGGAATATTTTTTATTTTTTATTTTTTAGAAAAAGGTTTTGTCTTGAATTCGGCTGTAGAGGAAGGTAGAAAGTTTAAAATATGAGATGTTCTTCAATTTGTATATCTACCATTTATGAGGATAATTGCCAAATTGTAAAAATTTAATAGTAAATTTCGAACTTTAATGGTGAATTGGCTACTTTTATGTTGATCTGGGCACATTAATGTTGAATTGGGAACTTTCATTGTGAATTGGGAACTTTTATGGTAAATTGGGAACTTTAATGGTAAATTGGGAACTTTTATGGTAAATTGGGAACTTTTATGGTAAATTGCGAACTTTAATGGTAAATTGGGAACTTTAATGGTGAATAACAAAACGGGAGAATCTGCGAACACAGCTGAAATGCAAAGAGAGAGAGAGAGAGAGAGAGAGAGAGAGAGAGAGAGAGAGAGAGAGAGAGAGAGAGAGAGAGAGAGAGAGAGGACGAATTAATATTTATAGATTAAAAAGTAATAAAGCAATCTTGGATCAATCAGGGAGAAACTGACAATAGGAGATAGATAAAGAGATAAACTGAAGTTGAGAAGAACAGAGAGAAGACACGAATGATAAAGGAACATTTAGTAAAATTAAAAGGAATACTGCAAAAAGGGAAAACTAATTTGATTGACAAGTTGAAGTCACTTCCAATATAGAAGAGAGAGAGAGAGAGAGAGAGAGAGAGAGAGAGAGAGAGAGAGAGAGAGAGAGAGAGAGAGAGAGAGAGAGTAGAATTGTATTCACCTTGGGGTATATCTTAATTCAATTAAAACTAAATGAAAGAGCTGTGACTTTTTGAATGATATTTGCTCCAGACAAATTTCAAAGCATTTTGTGAATGGATGGATATACAAATAGATCTTGGAAGTTGAATTTTCTTTTGAATTTCCAAATTCATTATTTATTGATATATTTTTTCATATTGAATGATCTGTTCTTAAAATATTGTCGTACTTACTTTAAAGTTAAATACATATTTTTTTTTTTTTTATATATATCATCATCATCTCCTACCCCTATTGACGCAAAGGGTCTCAGTTAGTTGTAGTATGAAAATGAGGCAATAACCAATAGATTTAGTAAATTTGCGAACAAAGTCCTCAGAAGGATATTGGGAGTTGAATGGCAGGACAGGATTAGAAATGAAACTGTAAGAGAAATTACTCGAGTGCCATATGGGGATGAGATCATGGTGAAGCGTCGATGGTGATAGTTTGGGCATGCTCGTAGCACTCCCCAAGAGAGATTAGTTCACCAAACATTCAATTGGACTCCACAAGGCACTAGAAGAGTTGGAAGAACCAGGCCTACATGGCTGAGGACTATGAAGCGTGAAGTAGGAAATGATGAATGGAGAAGTATTGATTTCAAAGCTCAAGATAGACAGGACTTTATCTATATACAAGCTTGAATAAATAAAAATATCTCAATGTATATTCCAACTTTTCACCCACATATTGTAAAGGTTACTTTTGATCTTTTATGCAAAAACGTTTTGTGGCTTTTCGGAAAATCCTGAATTCATGGACAGTTTAGTAACGTTTGTCCAGTTGAAAGGTAACCAATATTGAACGCGTTCGTTTTTCCATCCAACTTTGGTCGTTTCCCCTTTGAAAGGATGTCAATTCACAGATGGTTCTCCTGTTATACGTTTTGTTCAATTTAGCTCAGCATTTCAAATAAAGAGAGGTTTTATTTTCATATTGCGTTTATTCTAATGGAATCTTTTCATGATTTACAGTGTTTTCTTAAAAATTATATTTACATTTTATCTGAATCCTCATCATCATCATCTCCTCCACTCCTATTGACGCAAAGGGTCTGGGTTAAATTTTGGGTCTTCCAACTATTCTAGTGCCTTGTGGAGCCCAGTTGAAAGTTTGGTGAAATAATCATCTCCATCTACCCCTAACCATGATCTCATGAAATAGCACTCGATTAATCTCTCTTAAAGTTTCATTTATAATCCTGCCCTGCCATTTACTTCCCAAAATTCTTCTGAGGGCTTCGTTCTCAAATCTACAAAACCTGTTGGATATTGTTTCATTATATCTGACTAGTTTTAGATATTCATTCTCAGATATATTTCTTATGATTTTTTAGGGGGAGGGGGGGTATTTTATTTGAAATTTTTTATAATATAGAAATCCTTTCAAGGCTTAGCATTTGCTATCTACATATTTTTCTATTTTCATTATGTCGAAGGACATACAGTTTAGAAGGTTGTCCTCAACGATTGAAGAGCTAGGTTGAATTAAGCATCTAATAAATATTTCTTGGACATAACCTTGATAGATTTTTCATCTATTAATATATTGCTAAATCAAAACACTAACAAGAACCTCTTACAAAAATATATCAACATCTAGTAAATTTTCAAGCATATTTTGAAGGGCATCGTATTATTCTGTTGAGAACGTATTCAGTTAAAAAGTAAATAGAGATAAAAAAGAAAAATATTTGCATTTCATATAAATCTGCATATTTAATCGTAAATTTTTTACTGGATGCATACACTAATTTATATATATATATATGTATATATATATATATATATATATATATATGTGTGTGTGTGTGTGTGTGTGTGTTTGTATGCATGCATGTATGTATATGTACCCATATAATTAGCCAGCTAATGAAAAAATTAAGAAAGTATAGTGAACCACTGCACAAGGCATTAATAATATATGCGAAAGCTTTTGATTCTGTCATATCTTCCGCTATAATGAAAGCCCTTCAAAGGAATAGATGAATGTTATGTTAGAACACTTGAAAATACAGGAAGTACAGCAATCCTAAAACCACATAAAGATAGTGAAAAAAATCCGATTAAGAAAGGAGTTAGACAGGAAGACCCTATCTCTCTTAAATTGTTTACAACATACTTAGAAGTTTTGAAGAATTTAAATTGGAAGAATGTAGGAATTAACATTAATGGGGGA
>NC_090740.1:12927398-12929898 GCF_036898095.1 Palaemon carinicauda | reverse complement strand
AAAATGAAAACGCCGTGATTCCAGCTGAAAATGAGACTAGCGACAACGAGAACGAAAGTACCTCCATTTGTACAAGTGAATCACCATCCTACGACAGTGATACAGACCCTGCTTATATTCAAAGATGTGAAGTGCCCCATTCTTGATGAAGTCTTTAGCTCATGCCATATCTGTTTTGACCTGTTGTGCTACAGTCATTTCTTGAACATAGGACCATGTGAAAATGACCATAAAAGTCAAGAGAGCAACAACACGAGCAAGAAAAGGAAGAAAGGAAAAATCACTACCCTTAGGAAACCTCCAATTGAAAAACAACTTGAAGACTTTCGTGTGGACGGATCGGAAAGGGAGGATGGTGCTCTTCCTCGCATTTTTTAAAGGAAAGAAAATAAGAAGGTGACGGCTCATGAAAACAGACTAAGGTCTAATGAATATGAAAGCTCAAAAACAAGGAGAATGGTTGCAGCACGGAACATTAAGCCTAGTTGTAATGGAGTTACTTGCAGCAAACTAAGTAAAAAATGCTCGTCATTCTCAGAAAAAGAAAGGAAAGACATACTTCAAGCTTATTAAGGAAGCAATGGTCTTCAACTGCAAAGAGAGTTTATTGTTTTCTTTGTGAAAGTGACCAAGGTAAAGCAGAGAACTGTGAAAGATCAGGGTTCTAGAAGATCTTTTTCTTCGTACTACTCCTTGCCAAAGAACAGAGAACATCTGCCTGTTTGCAAAACTATTTTTTTGAGCACCCTTGATATCTCTGAAAAAAACTCTTAGAACAGCCATTAGTAAGAGACAGTCTACAGGTACAGTGGAAAAAGATAAGAGAGGGGGTAGATCTACAAGTTATGAAAAAGAGGACAAAGCAAGAAGACAAGCAATCACTGAGCATGTTAATCGATTTCCACGAATGGAATCCCACTATTGTCGTCAAAATTCATCGCAAGATTATTTGCATCCAGACCTTAACAAAAAGAAAATGCATGCTATGTTTTTAGAAGAAAATTCTCCAAGAGGCATATCGGCAAGCTACACAACTTATTGCGAGGTCCTAAGGGGCCAAAATATTTCCTTCCATAATCCTAAGAAGGATCTCTGTAAGCTGTGTGAAATTTACAGCAAAGGAAATACAGAATAGAAAACAGAACTTCAAGACCAATTTCAAGAACACATAAAAGAGAAGGAAGCTGTGAGGAGAAAGAAAGAGGGAGCTAAACATGGTACTGATCCTTTTCTCACTGCAGCAACATTTGACCCTCAGCAGGACATTTACCTCCCAAGGACAAATGATACCATGCTTTATTATAAAAGGAGATTAGCTAACTATAATCTTACTATCTATAACTTTCAATCTAAGGCTTGTCATTGTTTTACTTGGCCTGAAAGACAAGGAAAACGAGGATCCTCTGAAATTGCCACCTGCTTAAGTATTTACTTTGATAAACTGGATGCTTCTGGGGTCAGAACTGTAAAACTGTTTGGTGATAGGTGTCCTGGACAAAATAAAAATTCTGTAATCACAGCCATGCTCTTGCATTCAGTAAGCAGACCGAGAAGTAAAGAAAAGATACACCTGATTTTCTTCGAGGCCTATCACGGCCAAAACGAAGGTGACTCTGCACACAGTGCCATTAGTACTGCCCTTAACAATGTTGGTGACCTTTATGTGCCTTCGCAATTAATACCCATTTTTCGACTAGCAAGGAAAAATAATCCTTATTTTGTTCATCCAGTCCAGACTCTTGATTTTCTCGATTTTAAGACAATGGCAAAAGTACTTCGTATACTATCCATTAGAATAGACGACCAAGGAAATTCTGTTAACTGGACAGAAATGAGAGAGGTAATGGTGCAAAAGAGTTCTATCGATAAAATTTTCTTCAAGACTAGTCACCTAAATGAACACTTCAGATCTATAACACTGAAGCAACGAATGCAGCCTGACCCAAACAATATACTGCTTAATAAACTACACTGAACCTCCAAAGATCTCTTAGAAGTATGAAGATTTGATGTCACTTTGTAATAGTGCCTTACCAGCTGTCAAAGGTACAGAGTATGTTTATTTCTTCAGATCTTTGCCACACTAAACTAACAAGTTTTCATAGCACTTATGTACCAAAAACAATCTTTCTTAAAAACGTAAATACAGCTTTTATAGATTTTATCGTGAGTACATCAAGGAAGTATTTTATTATTAAATATTGTCCATAAAGTATGAACTATTATTTTTTTTTCATTATTCTCTAGTATCAAGAAATGTCTACCCAAGCAATAATTTCCGGGAGTCATTTCTAAAATATCTCAGAAAATAAAAAACAGAAAAAATAAGATTAATTTCCATGATGTCCATGAATTAACAGACGAACTATAAAACCAAAAAAAATATCAGCCTCAATGATGAAGTTAATCAAACTTAAGCTTTCTGCGACAATGTGAACGGTAAGGACAGGGATCTTCATAAGAAAAAGATGCACATCTTTAGCATAACTGATGTATTCTG
>NC_090740.1:12909898-12922398 GCF_036898095.1 Palaemon carinicauda | reverse complement strand
TGAATCTTACCAAGTCAAAATATTCGAAGCTTGATTATAGTTTCCATCATATTTACCTTATTTTTAAGCAGAATGATATGATAACCAAACATAAACTTGTTTTAGTTAAGAATTCTGGAATTGTTTGGAAATATTAGGACCGCGAAGATAAGGCAACGCAAAATTTTCGAAAGATCTTAAGAATGTCAGTAGTTAGATAAGATACCTAATAATGATAGAAAACTTTCTGTAACGGAATTTTTATATTATTCATTATAAATGATAATGCACCATTTACTGACATGTCAGCATTGAGGAAAACTAGAATTATAGATCCAAAATAGTTTGAAATTATTCGAATCGTATTTTCAGAAAAAACTGATTAAAATCTTACTTCTACAAAACTCAGAATAGATCGGAAAATTGTTAAAAACAGTTCTTGGAATTTTATGTTGCACTATAAAAAGCCTACTGGAAAAATTAAAACCATAACTGCAATGAACATTGTGATTTGGAAATTAATTTTACCCTTAAATAATACCTTGATGTTTTACAAAGCCTTATGGAATATATATGTTTCACGTAATTCATGACAAATATATATCTGCAAGAAAGTAAGAAAGCGAGATTGATAGACAGAGAGACAGAACGAAAAAGTCTAACAAAGAGCTGATTTTTCTAGACGAAAATCAATTATTGATAGATATATACTTTATTCATCCTAGTTTATCTAAAAATAAAAACTTGAATATGATAAAAAAAAAGAAAAATAATGGCACATGAAAATATCTGAAATGCAATTTTTTATGTAAGTGATATTCCTTTTTGGTTTCAAAAAAGTATTCACACGATGATTAAAAAAAAAAAAAAACTTGAATTGTATAAAAATCAATTTTCAATGATACATGAAAATAACCGAAATGCAATTTTTGATAAAAGTGATATTCGTGTTTGTTTTCAAGAAAAGTATTTACATGATAATTCAGTATACCATAATTAAAAAGTTGTATTCATTCATGTCCATCCACCTCTCCTTCAGTACAATCGTTCAACAGAGTACCTTTAATTGTATAACACAGAGCTATAAGAACAAGTCTTTCAAGTCGAAGAATATGTGAACAAATAAAGAAAGTAAGATCGTATATAGTTTTCTGCTTGCAATCTCGTTGCAACATGAAGGTTGCATCAGATGTCAAGCTCCACATATCAAAGAGAACTGCATGACATCTACTGAATTTCACTTTCTTCTCAGTCTGTCTCCTTCAGGCTTCGAATCTCAAAAATATTTGAAAGATATTCAGGATAAGAAGCAAAGACAAAGATTTACGTATTTTTGAAAGACAAGTAAGGAGATTAGTAGTTCAGTGGACTAAAAAGATAATACTAATTTTTTAAATTCCATTACTTGAATGGCTGAAAGCTGATAATAATTATGAAAACTATGAAGAATTTTTTTTTTCAAAAGAAACATTATCTGTAAATATAGAAAACATTAAATAATATTGAATAATAAATATCTTCAAAGCAAAAAGGAGGGAAAAATATTTTTCAGGCAAATTTACAATCATTAGCTTAGGATTCAAGTTGATTTTGTTTTAAATGTTAAATGATTGAATAATATATATGCAGTATATATATATATATATATATATATATATATATATATATATATATATATATATATATGTATGTATGTATGTATATATATATGAATTTTTATATATATATATATATATATATATATATATATATATATATACATACATACATATATATATATATATATATATATATATATATATAAATATATATATATATATATATATATATATATATATATATATATATATATCCATCCATATACCAAAGGCACTTCCCCCAATTTTGGGGGGTAGCCGACATCAACAAAGAAACAAAACAAAAAAGGGGACTACTCTCTACGTTCCTCCAGCCTAACCAGGGACTCAGCCGAGATCAGCTGGTACTGCTAGGGTGCCACAGCCCACCCTCCCACATTATCCACCACAGATGAAGCTTCATAATGCTGAATCCCCTACTGCTGCTACCTCCGCGGTCATCTAAGGCACCGGAGGAAGCAGCAGGGCCTACCGGAACTGCGTCACAATCGCTCGCCATTCATTCCTATTTCTAGCATGCTCTCTTGCCTCTCTCACATCTATCCTCCTATCACCCAGAGCTTTCTTCACACCATCCATCCACCCAAACCTTGGCCTTCCTCTTGTACTTCTCCCATCAACTCTTGCATTCATCACCTTCTTTAGCAGACAGCCATTTTCCATTCTCTCAACATGGCCAAACCACCTCAACACATTCATATCCACTCTAGCCGCTAACTCATTTCTTACACCCGTTCTCACCCTCACCACTTCGTTCCTAACCCTATCTACTCGAGATACACCAGCCATACTCATTAGACACTTCATCTCAAACACATTCAATTTCTGTCTCTCCATCATTTTCATTCCCCACAACTCCGATCCATACATCACAGTTGGTACAATCACTTTTTCATATAGAACTCTCTTTACATTCATGCCCAACCCTCTATTTTTTTACTACTCCCTTAACTGCCCCCAACACTTTGCATCCTTCATTCACTCTCTGACGTACATCTGCTTCCCCTCCACCATTTGCTGCAACCACAGACCCCAAGTACTTAAACTGATCCACCTCCTCAAGTAACTCTCCATTCAACATGACATTCAACCTTGCACCACCTTCCCTTCTCGTACATCTCATAACCTTACTCTTACCCACATTAACTCTCAACTTCCTTCTCTCACACACCCTTCCAAATTCTGTCACTAGTCGGTCAAGCTTCTCTTCTGTGTCTGCTACCAGTACAGTATCATCCGCAAACAACAACTGATTTACCTCCCATTCATGATCATTTTCGTCTACCAGTTTTAATCCTCGTCCAAGCACTCGAGCATTCACCTCTCTCACCACTCCATCAACATACAAGTTAAACAACCACGGCGACATCACACATCCCTGTCTCAGCCCCACTCTCACCGGAAACCAATCGCTCACTTCATTTCCTATTCTAACATATGCTTTACTACCTTTGTAGAAACTTTTCACTGCTTGCAACAACCTTCCACCAACTCCATATAACCTCATCACATTCCACATTGCTTCCCTATCAACTCTATCATATGCTTTCTCCAGATCCATAAACGCAACATACACCTCCTTACCTTTTGCTAAATATTTCTCGCATATCTGCCTAACTGCAAAAATCTGATTCATACAACCCCTACCTCTTCTAAAACCACCCTGTACTTCCAAGATTGCATTCTCTGTTTTATCCTTAATCCTATTAATCATTACTCTACCATACACTTTTCCAACTACACTCAACAAACTAATACCTCTTGAATTACAACACTCATGGACATCTCCCTTACCCTTATATAGTGGTACAATACACGCACAAACCCAATCTACTGGTACCATTGACAACACAAAACACATATTAAACAGTCTCACCAACCATTCAAGTACAGTCACACCCCCTTCCTTCAACATCTCGGCTTTCACACCATCCATACCAGATGCTTTTCCTACTCTCGTTTCATCTAGTGCTCTCCTCACTTCCTCTATTGTAATCTCTCTCTCATTCTCATCTCCCATCACTGGCACCTCAACACCTGGAACAGCAATTATATCTGCCTCCCTATTATCCTCAACATTCAGCAAACTTTCAAAATATTCCGCCCACCTTTTCCTTGCCTCCTCTCCTTTTAACAACCTTCCATTTCCATCTTTCACTGTCTCTTCAATTCTTGTGCCAGCCTTCCTTACTCTCTTCACTTCTTTCCAAAACTTCTTCTTATTCTCTTCATATGACTGACCCAGTCCCTGACCCCACCTCAGGTCAGCTGCCCTCTTTGCCTCACGTACCTTGCGCTTTACTTGCGCCTTTTTCCCTCTATATTTTTCATACTTCTCTATACTATTACTCTGCAGCCATTTTTCAAAAGCCCTCTTTTTCTCTTCCACTTTTACCTTCACTCCTTCATTCCACCATCCACTGCCCTTCCTCATGCTGCCTCCAACAACCTTCTTGCCACATACATCACTTGCAATCCCAACAAAATTTTCTTTTGCTAACTTCCACTCCTCCTCTAAATTACCAGTTTCTCTTACTCTCACCTCGTCATATGCCATTTTCAACCTTTCCTGATATTTACTTTTTACCCCGGTTTTATTAGCTCTTCAACCCTCACTAGCTCCATTTTACATCCACCTACTCTATTCCCCCACTATTTTGCTACAACTAATTTTCCTTCCACCAAAAAATGATCAGACATATATATATATATATATATATATATATATATATATATATATATATATATATATATATATATATTTATATATATGTATATATATATATATATATATATATATATATATATATATATATATATATATATATATATATATATCCAGATACCAATGATAATGCAGAAGTCTATTTTGCAGTTAAATACCTACTTAACTTAATCACCTTTTAATGCTTTTCAATGTTTTAAAAGTTTAAAGGTTGCTCATGAATGGCAGAGACAAGAGACAGTGACATAGTCCTAGTAAGCAGGATAAAGCATTAGAGACTGACCATATATATACATACGACCAGCGCCTAAGCCCCCTCTCCACCCAAGGTAGGACCAGGGAGGGCCAGGTAATGGTTGCTGATGACTCAGCAGATAGACCTATAGGTTACCTCAAACCCCCCATCCTTAGCTCAAAAGGATAGTGGGGTTATAGCGATCAAAGGAACTAACGAGCTCGAGCGGGACTCGAACCCCAGTCTGGCGATCACCAGACAAGGACGTTACAATCATAAAGTTTCTTCATAAAACGGAAATGGGAAACATTCAAATTTCATGAGACAGTGTTCTATATTTTTATAATATTTCCTTCATTTATATAAATCAATAAACAATGAAAATCTCATAAAAGTTAATCTGGCTTTCAATTACAGATCATTTTTCCATATTCTTGGAACTCCACTAAATGGATTTTCCAGATATTAAACTTGAATTAAATTTCATTATCTAGTTAATGGGTTGAGTAACTTCAGCACCGCTACTAATTAAGATTAAATTGAATTACACAGAGTTCTTTAATCTTATATTCCAAGGGATTTGTTTAAGAACTGTCAAACAGTAGGAAAGGGTAAGGTGGACAGTTATAGTCGTAATGATAATTTAATTCCTTTGTTCAATTTAACGTTATGAGTACACTTTCCTGTTAATTTCTATTGTAGGTTTATCCCCTTTATTCAACCCAAATTGCTAGTGATTAAATGGAAATTATTGTCCTCTATTTTTTCCTCGCTTTTAACCCATTATATCCTATTGTCCTCATTTGAGGGCACCTGGTAAATCATAGTTTCATAAATATTTTAATTCATAAAACATCCCAAAGATAAATACAAGCAAAAATTTAGGGATTTATCAACTGCTTCATATGAAAATTACGATTCAGTTATGCATATTTAGATTTTTCTTGGGGTCTACGTTCAGTGTAAAGTGGGGTTTAAACGATCGAACGGTTCGCCTAACCCAATTATCGAACCTGCTTGTCAAACGGTTCGAAGAGATGGAGTCAGGCACAAATGCATAAGGTTTGTGAACAATGAAGCCCCGCCCACAAAAGTCAGGCAAGAACAGACTTTATTCGAACCGTTCGACGAACATATTCGACAACCAAATACCGCGCTCACATGGAGGAACATCACTTCAAACACTTGTCTGTTGAACCACGTTCGACAAACCATTCGACCGTGGAAACCCGCCTTAAAATCAAACTAAAAAAGAAAATACAAAAAGACCTTTATCGATTGATGTTCTATCCAAAACTAACTATTGTTTTTATCCAACATCAAAATTTCAGTCGATATTGTAACATCAGTCACTGGTCCTTCATTGTATATTTAGAATTATATATTAATTTTTTTTCATTACTGATTGAGATATGGATAACATATAAGAAATATTTTTTTACTAAATTTTCATGAAGACTTCATGTGATTTTCTGATGCCAAGATAGATTAGAGCAAATGGTCTCTGCTTCTTACGAGGACCGTTTGATGAGATATAATCATAAATCCATTAAAAGAACCATCTCTCTCTCTCCTCTCTCTCTCTCTCTCTCTCTCTCTCTCTCTCTCCTCTCTCTCTCTCTCTCTCTCTCTCTCTCTCTCTCTTGATGAAGCTGTTTCTTATGGTTTCCTGTAGTTTTTTGTCAAAATCTCCACTCAATGTGTTAATCTCCCAAGTTAAACATTATTTTAAACCTCTTGAAACTTATTCACACCTTTCGTCCATTCAGATATCATCTGTCACCTGAATTTCAGCGAGGAAAAACCATGACGTTATACGAAGCTTCCGCAAAATATAAGTAAATTCCTTTCATGTCTGTGATGTTAAAAGCGCAAAACATGTTTACAGTTCTCGCACTGAAGAGAAAAAACATCTGAATGTCTATGTTAGGTAACGTAAGATTGAGATTAAGATTTGTTTACATGCACTCCTCGTAAGAGTTTGGAATAGTGAAATAAAAGAGTTACTTACTGGTCAAATATGTTCGAATCCTATCCATTGGATTTAACAGGATTAAATTCCTTTTCCTTGAGCTCACTTCTCAATAGAGGTAAAAGTGTTTAGCGGTTTGAAGTCGAGAGAACCTTTTTTGATCATTTATAGTATTTTTCAGTCCTATGTATCTTATGATACTCAATCCATGTTGTATCACATTGGGGTAGTATTGAAATAATAAATTTGATATGTTTATTTATCTACTTGTTGAATAATCTCTTGTATAGTTGATTTAGACTTGCTCCTCTCATCAGATATTTAATTGCTTAATAATTATGTTTCAGATTTGCATAAGGATAAAGCAGGCAAGATGTTTACCAGCTGAGTAGTCATACCTAATTGGTTGTAGTGGACACAAGAAACTGATCATTAAGGTATGCAATAAGGTAAGCGAAAAGACGTAGAAGCCTCATTGGTAGTTTTATTTCACTAACTCGTATGTTCCCCCATCTACTAAAGAAATTTTCAATGATTGTGAGTAAGAAATTACTGAAAAAATACCTTGGGTCAAAATACCTTTTTTTTACAATATATATATATATATATATATATATATATATATATATATATATATATATATATATATATATATATATATATATATATATTTCTTTATCATAGCTAAAAAACAGTACTATTGTTACAATTTTCAGAACTTAAATCTTTTTCAAATATGAAAACAGGTTTATATATGCATACACACCTTCGCTAAATAATGCAAGTAAAAATATAAGTGTTGTTCCCTCTCATATATATGATTTTTGTTTACATTCTCTCTCTCTCTCTCTCTCTCTCTCTCTCTCTCTCTCTCTCTCTCTCTCTCTCTCTCTCTCTCTCTCTCTCTCACACGGAAACTCTTTGGTTCAAAGGCGTAAAAGGTTGATAAAAACATCCGATAATATCCACGAGAAAGCTTCGTAACACTATCGTTCTTTATCCCAATTGATTGGCAACGGTTTTCCATCATCTGCTTCTAACGCTTCTGAACGAACTTTGCAGATATTTCAGGTCGATATGTTCATAAAATGGCTGAACTTTTGAAGTTTCGGTTTGGGGCGGAAAAATTATGGAAATGAGGTTTTTCAAGGAAAGATTAATAGTTTACATTCAATAGGAGAGAGAGAGAGAGAGAGAGAGAGAGAGAGAGAGAGAGAGAGAGAGAGAGAGAGAGAGAGAGAGAGGGGGGGGGGGTTTAAACATGACCTACTTATAAATCGATCTCTGCTAGGATACTCAATTAGCATTGGAATCCTATGCTTTCATATTTCATCATTGGGATTATGAGAGAGAGTGATTCAAATTTCATTTTTTTTTTAGAAATACAAGGTAACATTTAGCTTTATCTCTTTTTTTCTAATTTTTAGGGGATATATAGAGAATTTCTTTTTCTACATTATTACTTATTTCATGATACAAAAACGGAAAATATTAATTCTATTATGGAATATACACGGCATGATTTCTTCAAGGAATATAAACTTTTTGCAGAATCATCATCATCATCAGCATTATTATTATTATTATTATTATTATTATTATTATTATTATTATTATTATTATTATTATTATTATTGTTATTATTATTATTATCATCTAAGCTACAACCCTAGTTGGAAAAGCAAGATGCTGTAAGCCTAAGACCTCCAACAGGGAAAATAGCTTAGTAAGGAAAAGAAATAAGGAAATAAATAAACTACAAGAAAAGTAATAGACAATTAAAATTTAAAAAAAAATTAAGATATGCGTAATAGTATCAACCGAATATTATAATACTATCAGTCAATGTAACTCTGGAAAATCTCCTTTATATTCTAAGCAAAAAGGAAGACTTTTCTACAGTACTTCCAGCTCTTCCAGGAGAACATCTCTCTTGTTCAATGGACCATTTGTTTAGTCCCTGCTGGACTCCAGGAGAGTCTGGGCTCTCGTCTTGCTTTTCTAGTCCAGACTATTGGCTTAATATGGCCGACCTTTCTTGTTTATATCCCCTTTACATCCTCTCACTAATTATTGATGAATTAAAATTCAGAATGTTAAGTCTAAGCGAAAGGCTGGAGGGAGAATTAGTTGATTTTGTTTATCTCTGTTTCCAGACCAATTTGCTGATTTATGAGTGAAACAAAATTATGTCAGAGGTCATGCCTTTTCCAGACATCAATTTGCCATCTTATGCGACCAGACCAGTTTAATGATTTATGAGTGACACTTGCCTTGAAAAGAGAGTGATGTCAAAGGTGTTCTCCTTACCAGGCATCAATTTACCCTCTTTTACGCCAATATGAGTAATAATAATACTGACTTTAGAAACCAGCCTTAGTCCAATTGGAAATATCCCTGCTTGGTGATTTGTCAGACTGAAGTTCAAGTCCTGATCAAGCTCGAGAATTTCTTATAATGTCTACAACAACACTATCCTTTTGAGCTAAGGATGGGTGGAGGGAGCCTATAACTCTACCTACTGAGTCTTCAGCAGCTATTGCCTAATTCTCCCTGGTCCTGGCTTGGATGGAGAGACGGCTTGGGCGCTGATCATATGCATATGTGGTCAGTCTCATTGTCCTGCCAAACCAGGGCAATGTCACTTGCCTTGCCTCTGCCATTCATGAACGGCCTTTAAACCTTAGGCATGTCCCTTCTTTTTATATAAATACATTACCTACAAAAATAAGAAAATTAATTAATATTTTCAGTTAAAGAAGCAGTAGCAGCCTTGTGCTTGCTAAACTTGGGTCTATTAAACTTGGTTCTATTAACTCGTCAGGAGAAAAACGTACTTCACCGAATGAGGTTTCATTAGGGAGTTTTATTAGTGCATGTAATGTTGCATAGTAATGGCTATAGTCATCGAATATATTATTACTATTATTACTAGCCAAGCTACAACCCAAGCTGTAAAAGCATGATAATATAAGCCCATGGGCTCCAACAAGAAAATATCCCAGTGGGGAAAGGAAATAAGGAAATAGTTAAAATAGTGTGCCTTAGTGTACCATCAAGAAGAAATCTGTGTTACATTTGGGTACTATTTTTTATGTTTGACAATAAACGATTTAATTTAAGCAAGAAAGTTAGCATTAATTAATAATTCATTCGTGTTTAGTCATTTCTCTCTCTCTCTCTCTCTCTCTCTCTCTCTCTCTCTCTCTCTCTCTCTCTCTCTCTCTCTCTCTCTCTCTCTCTCTCTTCCACCCTGTTTCTCCTCACATCCTTTAGAGGCTTAATATTCTTCTGACCAGCTTTTACGAAAAAAAAAAAGAGGATGTCTCGAAAGTTAAGCTTAGGTATTTCCTAGAAAGGCATTTCTTAAGAGCACATTTGTATAGAACAAAATAGTTTTTTACCTTTAAGCTATGTGAGAGAGAGAGAGAGAGAGAGAGAGAGAGAGAGAGAGAGAGAGAGAGAGAGAGAGAGAGAGAGAGAGAGAGAGGAGAGAGAGATAATGGATTGTAATGAATTTGTTATTCGATAGTGGCTGACCGGAAATGATATGTAAAAATGAACGACTATAACTTAGCAACTCTAAGAAAAAAGAGGAACAAATATGTTAAGTATCCAATAAAGATCATAGAGAGAAAATATCCAATTTTATCTAATATCAATATGGGGCACAACTTAAAACCTTTGGGTTGGAATTTTCGAAATTGAGATTATTGCATTTTTTGGATAGTAGGATGTCTATATTTTATGATTCAAACGGTTATTTTCGCCAAGTAAATTCTCAGATGGTTATAAATTATTTTTTCATATGTACTCAAGAGGGTCAGGTCCCGTTTGTAACCTTTATTTTGGATCTATGTAAGTATTTATTCTGCTTCGTCAAATATTAGAGTCAAAACTATTATAATAGTTCTCCGTGCTATTTTGTCGTTTTCTTTGATGCCTGATGCAGAAATAACCCATTTTCTTTATACCATACGATTGTAACGTCGCCTAAGGTATTTGTCGCTACAATTTGTAGGCTGGGATTCGGCAGAAAATGCATAGTGTTAGAGGCAATAGCTACGTAGGTCAAAGGCGTGAAATTTGTCAAAAAGAGAAATGGTTAGTTTACATGGCCCCCTTCTTCCCCACTGTTATCCCTACAGTACATTAAAGGGGTCGGTTGCCATTATACGTATCTTATTCATAGTTTATTATTATCTTCATGTTAACATATCATGATTTTGAGTTTTTATATTCACAATTCAATGTGATCTAGTTTTACAGACCTTTGTGTATATGTAATGTGTGTGTGTCTGTGCATTTTGGACATGTACTGTATATATGTGTATGTGGGGAGGGACATAATTGGATTCAAAGACAGGGGCTCACCATTAGTAAATAAATAACCTGGTATCATGTACTTATGATCCCCAGTGTTGAGGTATAATTACCCCTAAAAGTCATATACATTTAGTATAAATTGTATCTTTTATGTGTAGACGAGATATTACTTCATAAAACGGCCTTGAAGTTTTAATATGGGTGAAGTTCCTCCTGAAACAACATTTATTATTTTTGATATTTGAGAACTGGGTTAACTTTCTAATTAACAGAGATTATTATTCTGTAAGGAGAGGAATTTAGAGGAAAATACTTAGGCTGGATTAATTAAAAGTCTATGGCATGCATTTTGATATCTCTCATAAATAAAAGCAAAGTAAAAATTTTAGTCTTTAGTAAATAAATATTGATTTTTTTTTATGGATTCTGAATTTTTTACTTACTATTAACAGCAGTGAGTGTCTGGGGCAATGTTAAGTACGTATTAAGAATTGCCCAGAAAAATTCATTTGCTTTTTCTTAGTGCTAAAAGAGTATAAATATAAATTGAGAAACATTTGGGTTACGTTTAGTAAAGTCATCCGTGTTTAAAGGTTTAAAGGCCACTCATGACTGACCATATATACATATGATTAGCGCGTATGCCCTATATCCACCCAAGCTTGGACCCATGAGGGCCAGGCAATTGCTGCTGATGACTCAGCAGATAGACCTTTAGGCTCCTCCAACCCCACCTCCTTAGCTCACAAGGATAGGGAGATTACAGTAACTAAAGAAGTTAACGAGTTTGAGCAGGACTCGAACCCCAGTCGGGCGATCAGCAGGAACGGACGTTACCACATGTGGTTAAAGAAAGGTGGTTAAGGTAGGAAATGTCGATAGCTGAGAGAGGATATGCTTGACTATGTGTTGAATTTATTTCAATGGGGGATAATGTACTCCTATAAACTCCGCATGCACAGTGCGCTGTCACTCCTTTTACAAATACAGATTAACAAGGGGCATTCATAAAAGACCCACATATTATATTACAGGGATTCATAAAATATCTAAATATATTAGGGTGACTGAAATAGGGATTCAAGGATTCAAGATCCTCTACATATATATTGGTCAATAATGTAAGTTCATTTTGATTTATATACATTACATACTTTTAAACAGGGTTGTGGTGGCCTGTTGGTAGCATCCTTGCCTGGTGATCGGCAGACTGGGGTTCAAGTTCCACTCAAGCTCGTTAGTTCCTTTAGTTGTTGTAACCTCCACCTACCTGTAAGCTAAGGATGGGGTTGGTTTGGGGGAGCCTATCTGCTGAGTCATTAGCAACCATTACCTGACCCTCGTTGGTCCTAGCCTAGCTTGGGTGGAGAATGGGATTGGGCGTTGATCATTTGTATATATGGGCCTTCTCCAGGACATTGTCCTACTTGATAGGGTAATGTCACTGTCCCTTGCCTCTACCATTCATGAGCGACGTTTAAACCTTTAAACATACCATTTGCGATATAGAGTGATGGATGATATAACCTCATTTTCCATAGGTCATTTATTTAGACGACTTTTCATATCATTAATATAAACTTTATCTTACAAAGTTTTTGGAATACACAACTGCGTATTGTTATT